>NW_027040646.1:262500-287500 GCF_037179485.1 Ochlerotatus camptorhynchus
TTGAGGCACTTCGTGTGGACGGGAGTCCCGTAGATCTAAATGCGGACGAGCTGACAGAAACGTTAGTGAGAGCATGTGACATGACCATGCCGAGGAAACTGGAGCCAAATAACAGACGGCGTCCAGTCTACTGGTGGAACGAGGCACTTAGCACTCTCCGCGCTAGTTGTCTCAGAGCCATAAGACGTGTTCAGAGAGCAAGAACGGAAGCAGACAGAGAGGCCAGGGCCGCTTTTAAACGAGTGATAAAGCAGAGCAAGTCGAACTGTTTTAAGGAGCTGTGTCGAGACGCTGATGCCAACCCCTGGGGCGACGCATACCGAGTCGTGATGGCGAAGATCAGAGGTCCAACGATGCCCGCTGAAATGTGCCCAGAGAACCTGAAAGTCATCGTGGAAGGACTTTTCCCGAAGCACGACCCAACAACCTGGCCACCTACACCGTACGGAGAAGGAGAGGGAGATAACGTCGAAGTCACCAACGAGGAGCTCGTAGCAGTGGCGAAAGGATTGAAGGTGAAGAAAGCTCCCGGTCCGGATGGAATCCCCAACGTAGCGTTGAAAGCGGCGATCCAGTCATCCCCGGACATGTTCAGCATGGTTATGCAGAAATGCCTGAACGAAGGTCACTTCCCTGACAGGTGGAAGATACAGAAGCTAGTGTTGCTGCCGAAACCAGGAAAACCGCCGGGGGATCCAGCATCATACAGGCCTATATGCCTGCTGGATACACTCTTGGAGAGGATCATCCTAAACAGGCTGACGAAATACACGGAGAGTGAGCACGGATTGTCGGAGAGGCAGTTCGGATTCCGGAAAGGGAGATCGACGGTGGATGCAATTCGGACAGTGGTCGAGAGAGCTGAAAAGGCGTCCAAACAGAAGCGGAGAGGAGATCGATATTGCGCCGTGATAACGATCTACGTCAAGAATGCGTTCAACAGCGCCAGCTGGGAGTCCATCGCCAAAGCACTGCATAGAATGAGGGTCCCTGACTACCTGTGCAGGATCCTGAGGAGCTATTTCCAGAACCGGGTTCTGGTCTACGAGACAGACATGGGACAGCGATCGATTAGGATTACAGCGGGAGTTCCACAAGGCTCCATCCTTGGTCCAACGCTCTGGAACGGGATGTACAACGGCGTGCTAACGCTGAAACTGCCCAAAGGAGTTGAGAAAGAAACACACACACACACACACACACACACACACACACACACACACACACACACACACACACACACACACACACACACACACACACACACACACACACACACACAATCAAAGCTCTAAGGCTTGAATTGCTGTGTTTAGGTTCTGAGCAAATGTAGCAAATCTACGCAAAAAGGCGGAAAATAATCCATTATCATATTTTACCTCTCATAGCTCTGATTTCATAGGGTAAATTATGGCTTCGGCACCCATTGACTGTTTTCGGCAACCGAAATTGAAACGTTAATTTCACTGTATTTTCCCATCAAAACTCTTCGCTGAATGTATTAAGCCGATTCCTTACCTTTTCAGCTTCAATCTGATTACATTTTTACGACTGTGCAATCCTGTTCTGCCATATTTTTCTTTAAATGAAATATACACACTACAAAATACGGCTGATTTCGAGTTGCCGATAATAGAACAGCTGGTTAACACGCAGTTCAAATGGAAAGGGTGCCGAAGAAAAAGAGACTGCCGACAATAGTCACACTCACCTGAGAAGTTTGGAGCGTTGTAAAAACATGTTCAACCCGTTTTGATCAATTCTGTCGATTGGAATTGGTAGAACAGCAAGCAGCAGATAAATGTCAACAAACAAACCTGCCATGTATGTGTGTGACGCTGAGAAATCGCTAATAGAAGTTCGGACGCTGCTTAGATTGACGAGAATACGTAAATTCCCCTATTTCATCTAATCTGTTACAATTTTTCCAGAAAATGTTTCCAAGTGTAAAGTCCATCAGAAATGTTATGCCTCAGAAAATCCCGGTGCCGCCGACTGGGATTGAACCCAGGCCTTTTGGAGTGAGAGGCAGTTGCGCTCACCACTACACCACCGATGCCACTAAATTAATTTATTTGTTCAGGCTCAATCGAATAATCTTTACAGGGCCAAGTCATCATTTGCGTTATATATAATTAATGTCTTTAATCCAGAGTTCAAGGAATCGAACCGAATACACGCGGTCGTCTCGAGGTTGAATCAATAAATTATATACGCTTAAAATCTATTAAAAGTACCTATGATCCCATAGAGATGAACCAGCCTAAGGCTGAAAGTCTCGTTAATAAAGGAAAAAAATCTATGATCCTGAATGATGAAAGTGATTTCTTTCAATTCGTTTTTTAAAAAAACACTAACCCTTCACTTCTTATGCTAGATACTATATTGACTACACTTTTCACTTACTGCACCGGCGGTTACAATGAAAACGAGGGCGAACCTCATGTTTACTACCTATTTATGCACCAAAAGTGCTTACTAAGCTATTCTACCCTACTTGCTACGTATTGGTGCATTCCATGGCATGATGCACCTGGACTGCGCGCCAACTGACGCTAGTGGTTAATTCTCCTAACAGGATTTTCCTAACTCTGAAATTAGCAGTTCTTCGCAAAATGACGAAACGGAAAAACTCGACCTTCTTGGATTTGTATTACTTTAAGCAAAAATTCCAAAAACTTGTTTAAAATATCTTAAGTATCCTCGTCCTATTTTCGGAATTTTTTAATGAGAACTCATGAAAATTTAAAGTTTTAAAATGTTTAAAATTTTAAACACTTAAACATCGTAGAACAAGAACTTTTGTTTTTTTTTACTTAAAAGTTCGTGTTCTACTATGTTTGTTAGCTTTTGTAGTGTCCATGGTTTTCAACATTCCAAAAGTTTGCATTTTTCATGATCTTTTTATAAAAAAAATTAAAATTCGAACAAGTACGTATGATTTTAACAGTTTTTGAGATTTTTTTTTTTATGGAAAGCATTTTTTGTGTATTATCCCAATAAAACATTACTTGTCTCTACTACTTTGCCTCAGACATCATTTTGATCACAAATACCGTTTCCATGCCACATTTGTTTGGTAAATTTTAAAGCAAATATGTTAATCAAATAACAAACAATTACGCAAAGTTTCATACAAATCGGAGAAGGCCGATTCAATTTTGCCTGGAGCTGCTCAAATAGAATAAATTGCATTTTGCGCTTTCCGAAAACCATGAATTGTTCGCTAGAGGCAATGAACCAAGTTTGTGCTGGAAATCGACTGATTGAAAATCGAAAAACTACTTCAGTATGTTGAAAATTGACCAACATTTTACTCATTCTAGGAGTATACTAATAGACTGACTGAAATATCTCTGGATTTCCTTCATATTCAAGAAGATCTTCTTGGAAAATCAAAGAAAAATTGTACGCTTTCACTGAGTAACCATA
This sequence comes from Ochlerotatus camptorhynchus, assembly GCF_037179485.1. NCBI lineage: Eukaryota > Metazoa > Arthropoda > Insecta > Diptera > Culicidae > Ochlerotatus > Ochlerotatus camptorhynchus. Next base: position 265,933 of record NW_027040646.1, read on the forward strand.
CTTTTTACAATTTTGAATCAAATTCAATTCAATTTTGAGCAACTCTCATTGCCCGTGTATATTTGAACTTCTATGCTACTCCATCCCACATCGTTTACAAAAAGAGCTTTCAAATCCAAATGTGCTCATCACCGAAGATACTCCCTCACACAGCGACAAACCCTACAAACCAAGCCGATAGCAGCAGCCTTTAGCTGTTCGAGGCCGATGCGGGGCTTTAGCTGTTCAAAACGGTGGCAACAGGCTTCGTTCGCTTCAAGCAGCACCCAGCAACCCACAGCATCGAAAAACAAAACGGCAACTAGCACCACTACACACTCCTATATGGTCACTTTTCCGCCTTTTCCGGTGGGTGGTTTGCGGAAGCATCAGGCTCACGGTGTTGGAAAGCTTTCTACTGAAATTCACCACGCTGTACCTTTGAGAGCGAATGTCTGTTCTCTCAACATGAGCTATGTTTCGCTCTCACACACTTTAGCAGCATTCCAAAACACCCCCCAACGAACCCGGGTTCGGCGATAGACGATGGCATCAACATCAACATCCTGTCAGTTCATCTTGGCCGTAGGAGCGATTCGGATGCTACCCTTTCGACGGAGAGCTTATGTATAACGTTCTACCGGTCGTGCCGCGTGTGGTGGTGGGCGTAACGAAAGTGCGGTGTAGATGGCGTTTTGCTCCGGAGCTGAGGGTAGAAAAGTTGTGCTTCGCACAGCTGTTGCGGGAGAGGAAGTTTTTCCCTCGAAGCGCCAGGGCATACGGAAATTGATTTATTTACTCTTCTTGCTAAGGACGAAACCGGTGCGGGTGGTGGTTTTGTGTGAAGTGAAGGGATGTGTGTAAGTGTAATACTGATAATTTTTCACCCGAATTCGGTGCCAATCGACGACGGTGTAAGAGAGAACTAGGCCAACAGACGTGCCATAGAAGTGAGCGTAAAGGGTGAGGGATGTGATTGGAGAGGAAGCGGTTTTGTTGACGAAGAGCAGGGAAAGCAACAATTATTGACATAACTAGAGTGTATGTACGTACACGCTAACTTGAAAGAACTCATTAATGAGTAAACTTTATCAAATTTTGAAGAAAGGTGGCTTAACCAACCATCAATTCGAAACTAACGATTTTAAATTGGCTCATTAGTTGACTAGCCTATTGGTCCCAAGCAAATCGAGTAGCGTACCCCATTCTAATATAAATTCCAGTACTACACTATGTTTGTCTTAATTCACTTTTAAAGTTTGACAGATAAAATGAGGGGTTCGTGGATTTTCCTATGTTTCGATGGGTGAATCGATTAGCTTGGGACCGAAGAGAGTACCAGAGCTGAGCCAAAAAGTTGAGCTCGTTTCTTCGGGACCTTCTGGTCTTAGAGTTACCTCTATGGCTTAACTCAGGAATGGGTACCCATTTGATGAGTAATTGTTATCCATTATTGATAATTAGTGTTACAGTTACTCATGAATGGCTAACAGATACTCATTATTAAAGGTTTCCCTTCCCTAATAAAAAAATATCATGCCCGAACGATAACCCAAATTCTAGAACTTTTCAACAAATGATATCCGAAACACGTCGTTAAGCAATGTAACCGTTCTGTTACAAAGGTTCAATACAATATTTTAAATATGCACCATGTGATCGAGCATTCAAATAAACTTGTGTAACACTTACTGTGAAACCCACTGGGAAGACGACACGGCCATGCTTAACGGCCGACTGCTGAATAAGGCGCGCATGGCCGCGGCAAAATGGTGACACGGAGTCACGGGTGATGAGCTGAAGGGTTCTGCGATGCTTAGAGAACGGCCATCGTTCACTTTATCTCAGGCGAGCGTGTAGACCAGAAGTGTCTGTGGAATACATGTTAACAGAAAACAGTGCGAGTAGTGAATCAAGGTGCAGTGGAAATCACCAATTCAGCTGATTCAGGTAAAGTCCAAGTCATCCTCTAAATTGGTCCAAGGCACTAATGGATGTTACCTCCTCGCTAGGACCTTTCTTTTCAACCAATCAAATGGTTTTCTGGTTGGCGAGTCAAGGACCGCCATTGCACGCTACGGTCTAGGTGACATTGAGTTACCTTGACCTAACCGTAAAGGACATTGTTCTCGGGCTGAAGGCCCTAAACGCCAAGGAGAATTTCCCTTCCCGGTTCGACAGAGGGCGGCCTTGCCGTCGTCGACCGGCTTCGTCAGAAGGAAGCGCCTGTGCATCGGAACCATCTCCACAAACCGCTATACCAGCCCGGTAAAACCAACCCGCCATCGCACTACGGCCGACGTTCGGTCAGCCTCGCTTCGTCCGCCATTGCCGGAATTGTACCGCAATTACACCGAGCGGTGGTACCGCCATCTTGCCTTTAAGGATCTTTCCGGAACCACAGCGAGCGCTCGCTGGTCTGCAGTCGTCGTAGTCACCATCGTCATCAAGGGTATGTGCCAAGAAAATCGAACACAACACCACACAATCCACACTATCGGTAGTTGCAGAAATACAGTGTTTAAATTGATCCGCGTTGTGTTTTAGTTTAATTGAAAGCTTGAGTGCCTTTTCATCCGCGTAGCCCCTCCAGTTTGCCCAGTAGTGCGCCGACTCTGAGACACAGTTCAAGGAGTCTCGTGCTGCTGAGTTGTTGTCGGGCAGAACATAAGTTTCAGCAAAATATCCATATAAATTCTATCAAGGTTAGCTCAGTCGGTAAGGACGCAGCTGTAGACGGCTAGGTACGATTACCGGCCCCGGTAGGAATTTTCCGAGATTAAAAATGTCGTGACTTCCCTGGGCATAGAGTATGATTGTCCTTGCCACACAATTATACCATAGAGGTAACTCTAAGACTAAAAGGTCCCGAAGAAACGTGCTCAACTTTTTGGCTCAGCTCTGGTACTCTCTTCGGTCCCAAGCTAATCGATGCACCCCTCGAAACATAGGAAAATCCACGAACCCCTCATTTTATCTGTCAAACTTTCATGACGAATCAAAACAAGCATAGTGTAGTACTAGAATTTCGGCAAGAATGGGGTACGTTAATCGATTTGCTTGGGACCAATAGTCAAGTAGTGAGCCAATTTAAAATCGTTAGTGTCCACCGGTTGATTATACTAATGCAAAAATGGAACAGGCATAGAAAGCTCTCAGCAGAAGTGCATCTAGAACACTAAGCTTAGGGTCGGCGTAAAGTCCCAGTAAGGACGTTAAAAAGTCAAAGAAGAAGATACTTTTCTTCAAAATGAGTGAAATTCTACTCATTAATGGGTACTTTCAAGTTAGCGTGTACACTATACAAGAACGAGGTGACCGACCCGAGTAGGAAAAGTTTGTGCGGCAAACGGGGGCCATCTGCTTGGAGGGATGAGTGAAGGAATGGAACATAGATCAGGGTAGGGGAAGGGGAGTTGCTGCTGTCAGGATTTCCGAGAAAAATATTGCCCCAGTCGGCGGCGTCAATTGAAGCAGAGACAAGGAACATCGCTGCAGAAATTGAAAGTAAGAGGATTTTAATTTAATTTCTGCGATGCTTCGGTGAAAATGTGATTTTGTAGGTTTACCCTTTTCTATTAATATTTTCGGGCGAAACGTTGTTTGGTGGGTTCCCCAACATTAGCTGCTTAAGGGGGTTTCAAAGAGTGTCGTTCATTTACCGTTTATTGCTTGTTTATTTGATGATAAAATGTGAATGTTAATGGCTGTTTGGAGACACTAGCGAGGTAGCGTTTTTGATTGGAAAAAGTGATTGAGCAATTATTAGACAGATCTCCCCCTTGCAAGGAACTATAAAGCCACAGACAAGCAGACATATCACTCGCAAGTTGTTCATCGAACAAGCATTTAACGGTCAATTTTAAAGTATCTTAGTTGGTAGTACTGCACCTGTGGCGCGCATAGTCAATTCCCTTGCGATTGACGTTTACACACTACCGCCATCTGTTCAGCGTACTGCCCACCACAGTGCACTCAACAGATGGCGATAATGTTTCAGCGAGGATGTTTACCAATGAGAAATATTCGATGTGTTATGTCTGTTTGTCTGTGATAAGGCCATTCGCAATGCTGAGTTTCAAAATTGTTTCAAACTACTTGACAGTTCTAAAATTTGAAACTGTAACACGTTCAGCGCAACGCACAATTTGGTATTCATCCGTACATATATTTGCGTATGCAAAGTATGTTTGTTTCAAGAATATTTCCTGGAAAAAGATGATTACATCAACGTAATCCAGTGTTAGGTAACGAGTTTGAACCACGAGAACAGGTTCCGGATGAATCTGCTGTCAAAAGATGAAAGGTGGTCATTGAACCAGGAAGACTTGGAAAAATATCCAGAGATGTGTTTGAAGACCTATGAGTACCTGAAGGTGTTTGCAATAATTTATGAGACAGCTGATATCACAAGAGATTCTCTGAGAAACGATGTTTGAATTGTTGGACAATTTAACTTGATCATCCTGAAGTATTGAAAAAATAGCATGAGAAGTTATCGGAGACCTATGACCACCTGAAGGCTTTGCAATCATTTCTGAGACACAAACAGCATCTCTGATCATCCTGAAGTATTGAGAAAATATCCTGAGAAGTATTTGAAAACCTATGAGCACCCGAAGGCCTTTGGAATAATTGCTGAGACAACAGGTATCATGAGAGAATATCTGAGAGACGTTATTTGAATGTTGGACAGTTAAAAATCTTCAGAATAAAAGTTGATCTCCAGAAGTATTGAAAAACTATCCAAACATTGTTTGGGAGAGCTGATCTGATCAAATCTGTGGTATACATTTTTGAGTCACGTGGTATCATAAGAGAATATCTGAGAGACGCAATTTGAATTGTTGGATACCTTCAGAGTAGTATCTATTTAGCCTGAAGCCATAAACAAATATCCTTTAGATTTAATGAAGATCTCTGATGAGCTTTAAAATAATAATTGATGCGCTCACAAGAGAATAATGAAAATCTGAGAGACACGATTTGAATTATTGGACAGTTGAAAATCTTCAGAATAATTGATGAACCAGAAATATTGAAAAAAAAATAACCAGATAAGAGTTGGTTGGAAATGCTAACATGAAGCTTTAGTGTGATAATTTATTAGCTGGAGGATGATCTTTTAGAAGAGAGTAGGTGGATATTTCCGTTAGAGTACGGCACATTAATGCGACAGTTTTTAAAGTTAGACGCACATCTTTTGCCTAACCGGTACGATGTACGCGGAGACTTGAAGTATGTCTCCAAGTCTACAGGCAAAAAATGTGCGTCCTTCTTTTGCTCATAAACTGACTGCAGCTGTGGAATAGTTCTAGCGACGTTTTTCATCACTACCTAAGCCCCACGTTGCGAGAGCATTTCCAGTCGATGGTGTGATATAATGCAATTCTTCTTTACCCAACTATTGTGTTGCTCCTCTCGTCATGACCAACGTGATCATCTCAGAGAGAAAGCAGTAGGGTGGTTGTTTGCAAGCCAGATAAATTTTTTGAAGATCTCTAATCACCTGAAGATCTTTGGAAAATTAGGAGTCATCTGGTTTCTTGAGAGATGTATATGATTTAAAGCAAATTTATTTGCTCGATCAATGTGTCGACTCGAACAATAACAGAATAAGATTCGTCACCTCGTTTTTCCCTGGCCGTCTGCCATCTGTCAGATTAGAAGCTCTGAAATCAGACAACCACATAGATGGGTGCTTGGGATTAGCTGATTCCACCTTAAATGTGCAAGTTCACTATTGCAAGCGATTTATAGATCAGCAACGGTGCTGGCCACGTCCACACGGGAAAAGGAAGAATGAATAGTATGACAACCGTTATTTTAAATAGAGACCGTGTTTATCTCTGCAACGCTACGATTGCCAATGGAGGAAAGCAGGTTTGTTTATTTAAATATAATGAGGATAGAGAATTCCCAACAAACAATTCAAAGTCACAAATAAGCATACACATTGAATAAATGCTGTTTAACAGTGTACAATGCTGAATAAAACAGGATATCGAATTATGTGCTGAAAAAAGCTCATTGAGATCGATAGATGCACTTTTATTCCGCCGTTTGCTCTGTGAATGTCATGTATGAGTATTTAATAAATTTTCTAATATCTGTGTAGTGCGAGCCACGTCAGAAATATTGAAATACAATACACTTAAGAAACACACACACCCTTCCCTGTCCCTGTCTGTTCTTATTTTCGGGTTAATTTTCCCACATTAACGTTTAATAAATGTATAATAATGTCTAATTAAACGTTACTTAACATGAGAATCAAGCGTATACAGAGCATCACTGTTTTAAGGAAGCAGTGATGTCTAATAAACGCTGAATAATCAAAAATTTTATCGTATAAACTCTGTTACAACTCATATAAGTCGAATAAAAACTTCTCTTATACAACACCAGTAGTTCAATGTTGTGGTTGAATAAATTCTCCAGATTTGTGTGAACAAAGCCTGAACAGAAGTTATTATTAAAAATAGTACAAGTACTATTAAGCATGCAGTTGAATAAAATGGCCAAGAAGTCGTTTCTTCAATAGACGATTGTTTGTTGGGTTAGGCATAGTGGCAATTACAAGGAAAGGGACGGCCCTGGGATTGAACTAACCGCTTCTTGCTCAGTAAGCAGAAACGGTAACCACTAAGCTAAGCTATCGAGCCTCGACTTATCTAGTCCTTTATTCTTACTAGTAAAAAGTTATTGACATTATATTTAATGCCACAATGCATGGCAATGTCCTCCATCCGACATGGAAAAGCGTCCTAAATCTTGCAGCAGATGTCAGCTTGCCTCGACAACCCCCAAATCGTTCTCCGAAGGAATTTTAATCAACCAAACCATTGTAGCTGAATGTTTTCCTTCGGGTATGACAAACAGACAACTCTCGAATGTGTAGGATGGTGCCAGTTCTCAACAAGGGTTCACCAACTTCCATAAGATTTCCTTCGAAGCACCAGAAATCAACAAACAGCGACAGGCACACATTTAGGAAGAAATCATACGCAAACAGTGAATCAGTTCCTGGAAGAAAAACGACAGACGGTCTGGCTGTTTGATTCTAGAAGTTATATTTCGTATGCAGAGAGCTGGCTTGTGTGTGTGTGTGTGGGAATTGGATTTCGCCTACGGGTAGAACAGGGCAAACGAGTGGGTTCTGTTTATGTCCATGGGAAAATATGGAAGTGGAAGTACGCGCTTCTGAAGAAAATGCTTGCTTTCGCTTTTCCATATCTGAATATAGGGATTGTGTGATTCTGAGCGCTAGGGTGTAGAAATGTGTGACAATTCAATCTTATTATCAGGAAATTTAACAAAATCATACTCCGAGTCATACTCAAAACTTTATCAAACCATCGAAATCGTTAAAAAATCCGAAAATGTTGGCATAATGTCATCGGTTTCAACCAAACGAAAAGCCGAAAAAGTTATTGTTTTCTATTTAGTATACCTAATATTTTGTATCCAGTTATGACAGTTACGTATTTCAACTACAATCTGCTGTTATCATCCACGTCATTCAAACTAAATTTTGAATGAAATCCAACCGTCTTAAGTACTCATTCCATAAAAAAATGAAGCTACAACGTGTAGTACTAATGTTAATGTAGATGCCCTCTGACATATACGTTAGGGTGCCCAAAAAAAAAAGACCCCCCCTCCCGCGTCTCGAAGCCACTTGTTCCCTATGTCACTCTGTGGCTCTGGTCCGACATAGAGCCAAATTGATCAACATTTACACATCTCTAAAGCGGGTTTGAAATGTGTATAGGAAAAATCATCAAAAATGTATGAAGAAATACCATGGCTTCAAAGTTTCGCCACTAGGTGCCGCTGTAAACATGAAAAAACGATCAAGTCTGAACCTTTTTTAGTTTGAACCCCGATAATATGCACGCCGTGCAAACTAAACATTGCTCAAACGTCATTTAGCAGCTGGAGAGACAAAACAGCAAATAAGGCTATTAGAATCTCATTTCCCTGATCATCATAGGGTTACTAGAAACTCGAATAAAAAATTAACACCGGTAATGTGCACTAAATAAGTGTGGTTCACATTAACGGGGGTCCACGGTACTACTAAAAGCTGACTAAAAGTAAATTTCTACGCACAAAAAGACCTGTAATTCGTGATTCAATAAGTTTAAACGACCGGATGATTGCTTTACAGCACTTTTATTAAAACTTCAAAGTTACAGCATAGGATTCATTCTCCAGTTCGAACGAAATCTCTTGATGGAGCACATCAGCGCCCGCTCAGTGGAAACGGACACAGAATCAGCGCATATCTTCCATTTTGCCCTCATTTGCTGGATGTCCTTGACTGCCCTGCCGCTTCGTCGAAGTCGCTGCTTTGAAATTGCCCAGTATTTTACGATTGGTCGAAACTCCGGGCAATTCGGAGAATGAATCATGGGGATGAAATCGATCTTGTTGGCAGCATACCGCTCCAGAACCACCTTGGAGTAGTGGCAGCTAGCCAAATCGGGCCAAAAGATGACTTTGCCTCTATGCTTGCGGATGAACGGCAATACACGCTTTTTCAGGCATTCTTCGATGTAAACTTGGGATATCATCGTCGAGGATATGACGAATGATTCCGTTTTCAGGCCACAACTGCAAATCGCTTGCCGAATCATGGCATGTCCGCAAATCGCACCGTATGCTCCATAATTTCTGCGACGTAGAGGCAGTCTTATCATAAGGTTGATGCGAAGCAGTCGAGGTTGAAAATTCAGGTCAATTTGCCTCAGGATAGCCTCGCAATCTGTCCTTCCTTGCAGGATATATGCCACGGTTAGGGCTCTACTGGTGTCTCTTCTAGTCCGGAGAAGTTCTAGGTCTTTCGTAACTGAAGTTCTTAACGCCTTATCGACAATATATGCAATGTGTTGCTTGAATGATAGCTGCGAATTCGAGATCACACCCAAGTCTTTCACCTGAATCACGCGTTCGATTGTCGAGTCAAGCAGGTCATAACTAAATATTATCGGTTGATGTTTTTGTGGGAACGTAACAGCGGAGCATTGGGCTGGGTTCACTACCATTCTGTTTAAACTACACCAACTAACAAATACATTCAGCTGACGTTGAAGCAAGTGACAGTCAGCAATCGAGCGGATTCCTAGGAAGATTTTGAGGTCATCTTCATATGATAACCGAGGAGCTTCGATGACCAGATACACGTCGTTGAAGTACAGTTAGAAAAATCAACGGTCCCAGGTGACTTCCTTGAAGTATATCTGATGTGGCGAAAAAGCTAGCAGATATGCAATCTCCTATGGTAATCTTTAGTTGGATTTACCGCATACACCGCAGCCTGCCGAGTTTAGCAATCACAATAGCATGGTTCAACTTGTCGAATGCTGCGGATAGGTCTGAATAAATAACGTCTGTTTGAACCCGATCCGACATGCTTTCGGTTATATATACGATGTGAGACACAGCATATTGGTGGTTGTAGAGCGGTCGACAGTAAACCCATGTTGATCAGCACTCAAATACTGCTTGCAACGATTCCATAATCACTAGCTCGAATAGCTTCGAAAAGGTACTTAACGATGTAATTCCTCGATAGTTATCCACAGCTTGTTTGACGTGAAACATGTGCGCAAATGTCCAGCAGGGTGGAACTATGCCACTGGAGAGAGACATGCGGAACATTCGATGAAGTGTAATGAACAAGCTAGCAATATATCTCTTCAAAAATACAGATGGAACTCCGTCAGGTGCAGGATTGAAAGATGACTTGAGCAGAGTCGCGGCCTTGGAAATCATCTCAGCATTAACATAAATTGCACCCAGCGTTTGATCATTTACTGGAACACCAGGTTAATATGGTCGTCAGTTAGTATCTCATTAGTGAATACACTGGTAAACTTTTCGGAAAAAGGTGGCATATATCCTGAACAGTGGCAGCAGCTTCTCCGTTGAATTCCATAGACGAAGGGAGGCCAGATTCCCTGCGTTGCTCGTTCACGTAGTTCCAAAAGGATTTCGGATGTAGCTTAAGTTTACGCTGGATGCCTCGTTGGAAACTTGAAAAGTATTCACGACTGACTCGCTGCTACATTTCAGAGGAAACGTGCAATACTTCGTAAATCTTCTCAATGCTGCTCCCTTGATTGCTTTCAACTTACATAGCTCTCTCGTCTGCCAGGGAGGTTGAGACACTTTGTGGTGAGCTCTTTTCGGAACGTGACATATGCCAAGACATGTGAAAAGGTTTGCGCTGCAGCCTCAAAGTCATCTAGATCAAGGATGTTCTCCCATACCATGCTAGACAATACATCTATGATGCTACGGTGGTCAGCTTTACGGAAGTCATAATAAACCACAGCTGGATAATCGTCGAAATCACGCACGAGTTTGCCCTCAACAGTGACAATTAGAGGAGGATGATATGGAACTAACATAGTTAGTGCACAAGGAACCGAGGAAATTAATGGAGCCCTGTCCTGTGTGCTCACGAAGCAGAAGCCCAAACTACGATCATTTTCGTTAACTACATGGTTAAATTGAGAAAGCGTTGCTGCACTGTAGTTGGCAAGAAGGCTAATAGCTCCTGCGTGAAATGTAGAGCTATTAGGATCTGGATACTGGAATCCACTATGAGATGGACTCCACGAAACGCCTGGCAGATTGGAGTCACCCAAAATGAATATCTCATCAACTGCAGTGGCACTTTCGATAACTGTGATAACTGACCGACAGTGAGTATCGATGAGTTCATTGTCGCGGACTAGATCAGGTGGAAGCGCATAGAAATAGGGTGCGATCACCAAGATTGATGACTGTGCAAACCTGCTCCACATAGTTCCATGAATCGTTCTCGATGGCCTTTGCCTCCAACCTGCCACGGTCAGCTACAAGAACACTTCCACCAGTAGATTTACGGCTGTTGTTAGTATTCCGCTTGCAACGAAAGACCTCGTCGTCAGGACCGAAGACTTGAATGGAAAGCGTTCGATAATCGAGCCACGTTTCGCACAGGACAATTACATCGTAGCAACAATTCGGTACAGCTAGGCGGTACTCTTCAACATCAGCAGATTCATTCCACCGGCGCTTTGGTAGAAGGACGCCCTGCTTGTGGCCATAGTGAGTGTGTTGGAAGACCCCCTCTCCACATCCGGCAGCAGGTCCGGAACGACTATGATGAACGAAGGCTGCTGATGGCAGGGCTAAGGGATTGGGGGCTTCCATGGGGCTTTTTACGGCACGTTACGGATTGGGAGTAACAGAAGCATCATCACAATGACTAACAGAGTCCGAATTTCTGAAAATTTGATCGGCATCAGGCAGTGAATAGTCAATATATTGATTGTACTTGCCTGTAGAGGCAAGGTGGAAGACTCCTGATTCATATCTGAACGCTGGCAGGAATCGGCACGGCTGGGCTGGAGGAACCAGGAGCTTCCAAAGAGCGGTCTATTGTGCGTCCCGGAGATGCTTAACTTCAAATATTGGACTTAAAGTGGACATTTTATACGATGGATGATTAAATGAAGTACAGAGTTGCTACTTTAGTTTAGTATTGTAGTGTGAAAGTTGTATACAGAATGTAGAAAGCGAGCTTAAGGCAATTTTGAGGAAGGTACGAATCGGGTAGAGCATCCCCTTTTCCAAACTCATCCGTTCATGAGGGATGGTGCGGGGTGTTTCCCCCGCCACACTGGCAAAACGGATGGTCGCCAAATTGCTCATGTACCTACGATGTGCGGAAACAATTCTATCGATTGTTTCACACTCAAGTCGCCATCTGAGCAGAGAGCATCTTTGGAGTTCACGGGATTAACATGGAATTCTCATCGGAGAAAAATGTCAGAACTAGTTTTGAATTCTTATTAGAATTGAACCTACAATCCTCATCCAATCATCATAGAATTCTTCTCAGAGTTCTTGCTAAAATGCACTCTCAATTATATTGGAATTATTTCCAACATTGTTTCTGAGCTGAATTTTGCGTTTTTAATAATTTACACGTATGTGTCAGTCTCAGGGCTGGTCTTTTCACCTCCACTTAAGCCTTAAACCAGGTTTAACTATATGGATAAACCTGGTTTAAGAACACTAAGTTTCGCATGAGCCTTTCGTAGTCTGTACTTTGGTATTCTTCTCTAAAATATCTTAGTGTCATCGCTAGAATTCCTTTAAAATTCTCTCAATATGTTGTTTTTAATTTCTTGATAATTCTTGACTTCTGAAAATCTAGCACAGAAAAATACGCTTGAAAAGTTCCCAAGGCTTAGAATTTATTTTTGGGGAAAGGAGGTACACACTTAATTCAGATCACCGAACTCGGTAGGAATTTACCGGGTTTTTGAACAGCAGAACAATTCGGTAAAATTTTCAAATGACCGTTACACGTGAGAAATCAAGAAAATTTATAAATTTTATTTTTCATCAATAAATGGGGTAAACCGAACAAATTCTGTACAAGTTCAGAATAAATTTTCTAATAATTGGATTTTTCACTGATTTTTGAACTTTTACCGATTAGTTCTGTAGTTCAAAATTTACCGAACGATGGAGGCCTGGATTAGTGTGTATATTTGTATTTGAAATTGATGGCATTTCCCAGTATTAATCCTGGTATTTTAAAGTTCCTTGAATTTTTGTGGTTCAGTGGTCATCCTGATTAAAATTATTAATTTTTCATCAGAAATGCATATTTTGTCATAACCAGGGCTCTACATTTTCGAAGCTCTAAAATGAACTCGTGTTTTGTTTCTCTCATACATACGTGTTCGACGCTTCCTTTCTATAACGCCTAGCTAGACTATCAGCAAGAAACGAAAATAAAAAAGCAGGACGCTTAGAAGGAAAGACTGGCTGTGGAACTTCTCGTCGTTGCTTTGCTCATCGCATTCAATGTAACTAACGTCGATTTTCTAGTTAAACGAACCTCATTATGGCTTTCAATCCCCTTTCACGAACACTCTATCACCGCTCTTTCAATTTGTTTAAAATGCGTTATGTCCCGTTTTTGATCATTTTTTTTAGATAAATATATGGATGGAAGATAAATTAAAAATATTACGTGTAATCTTCACGTGTTTTCACGTGAGAAATGCTTTAAATGTGTTATTTCATTTTCCGTCATATACGTCATGAAACCTCTGTTGATGTGTTTCTTGAAAGAGAAAACTATCAAAGTCGAGCGCTCTTTCGCTCATCCGTTTCATTGAAGCTTGAAAGGAAGACCAAAGGAGCGACGGGAGAAAGAGAGACAAGCGGTTGAACATTTGTTTGTGCACGCCGACTGAGGTTCTAGAATGCTGCGAAGCTGTTCGACTTTAACAAAAAAAGAAAGCAAGCAGTCTCTTCGTCGCATCGATTTGGTCGATTGAAGCTGGTCATAACTACTGTAGACTTCCTTAGTGCCAAGCATTCTATTTAAAAATGTTGTTAATATTTTCCCATTTCACTCTATTTTGGTTGTGAAAAAATGATTTTAGTTACTATTTTTATGGATATGGTGACTTTTTGGTTTGAAAAGTGACTTTTTAGTGGCTGACTTCAAAATAGTGACAAACTAAATAAAGTTTCCACTTCTACGCAGTTTTCAGAACTTTTCCTAGTTCCTTGTTTCTACGAATTTTTCTGTAGTTCTATGAAATTCCCAGATGTTCTGAGAACCTTCCTCAATTTCTGCGATGTTTCCTGAACTTCTAAGAAGTAATTGAAGTTTTACGAATTTCCCAAAAGTTTAATAAAAACCCTTGGGCTCATGGCCAATTTGTGTATAATATGATTTCTCAAAACTTCTTCTCTAGTTCTGGTCTAGGAGAAGAAATTTTGAGAATTCATATAATATCGATATTTAATCGATGGCGTAATAAGACGTCTTCAAATTGACCATGAGCCCAGGGACCAGTAGTCAACATAAAGGACTTTAAAGGACTTTAGTAACAGCGAACTTGACAAGCTTGACAAAATACCGGTGAATAAAAAAAAGCAACAAAATTTCTATGGGGGGGGGGGCAAGATAATTCTGGAGGGGGCACCCTTGGTACTCCCATTAGCTACGCCAATGCAAAACGACTGGTGTGTCGGTGTAGTACGATGTCAGATTAAATCAGATGAGTGAATACAAGGTGTCACATAAAATTGCAGGAAATCATTATAACTTAAACAGACATCATTCCCTATCAATCTTTTGATTGATAACCTCGGGTGATGCGCATAATTAATGCCTTTTAAGTAAAAACCATACAAAGTTACTTAGTTTTTGTCATAACTCGGAAACCAAATGTACGATCAAGAAAAAAAAAACCCGTTTTAAATTTAAATTTATCAATCCCATCTCAGCTTTAAACTCTTATTTTCCTGGCCACCAGTCTAGACCCATATTTATTAGGCAATTGGCATTCAGACGATGATGTCGGTCGTTGGAAGGAAACTTCCCGCCCTCAAGTGCACCAAAAAGTTGCAGAAGCGGCTTGCGGTTTCGTTTCTCATTATGTGTTCTTGGCCAAACTCTCCTCGTGTGCGGGATTCGAGAAGCAGGGCGTGCTATTTACGACGAAGGATTGAAGTGGGTAAACACTAACCGCAAAACCATTTCGCTTTCGTCTTCCATAGTCGAACGTAAAGTTGAAATGAATTCTTCGCTTTTCCTTTCTGGTAGTGAGAAGGACTCATTGGTGCAGTTTTTGGGGCGCATTGTTGTGGTGTGGAAATGCCGACGGAGGAAAAGTAATTGACTTATTAATTTTTACGGCCGCTTCCTGTTTCTCGGAAGCATTTGCCGGGGAATTTAACTTTTAATGAGCGCTGGGAGCAGTGGATTCATTATTCTGGAAATTATTCTTTCCTGGAAAGTTTGAGAGGAAAACAATCCAATACTGTTCGGAGACAGCAGATAGGTTCAATTTGTTAAAATACGATAAATGTCTTAGTTAGTCAGCAGTTTGCGGCGGATTCTTCATCAAACTTAGACCATCTTATGCTGAAGATGCTGTGAAACGGTTTTCGTATTGATATTTTATTTCCCGCATTTCGATCGATTCTGACAAGGTGTTACCCCAATTTTTTTCACCAAGACATAAAAGCCAGTCAGTTCCATTTGGAAAAACATCAAGACGAGAAAAAATATGTTTAAAATGTATATCTACATAGGCTCTTATGGATGGAATAACCTAGTTGTGATACTTTAGACGATATTTTCTGAGCAAAACATATGACTTATTATAATCCCTTCTAATGGATAACTCATTTCTGACAAAAATCCTCATGGGACAGTTATGCTTTTATGGGCAGCTCGGTTCATTGAAACGCCAACCAGTGGAGCAGGGTAGCAAGATGAAACTGGGAAGAATTCAAAAGAGATGAGGGTTACTTTGTTAATCAATGGAAAAAAAAGTGGCTTGCAAAGTGGAACTGGAACATTCATGACTTTTCCGGGGATGAGATTTTAATTCGTGACCTTCAGCGTGAGAGGCATGGATCCTAACGACTACGCTGCGGCAGTCTTCAAATACAGTATTCCAGAGCGATGGAGTTGTGGAAAATCAATCCCTGAATGCGTCAATAATTTCTCTGGCTCATTAGTTGTTGATGAACCGGTAAACACTATTGCATAATTATGCATAATTTGGTCCGTCTAAACCTAAACATCGACATCACAAACGAGGTTTGGCAAGGTGGGGGTGATGTCAGTTACAGATTCAGTTTAGGGATCATGGTGGACGGGTGCTTGGAAGTCAAATCGCCAGAACCGAAATTGTATTTCAATTTGATCAATCAAGCTGTTGATTTATCAAATTGAATATAATTTGGCATTCGTTCGGTGTTAACTAGCTCATCATAAAAAGACTGATAAACTAGAACAGTTTGTTCAGATAGCATTTGGAATGGTAATTTGGGATTATCACTAATTCAAAGCGTTCCAAATTATTTGGATTATAATATTTTATTGATGATTAGGCCGGAAAAACTCACAAGTTGTTCCTTTTTCACTCGATGCTTGCATGGGGGGGATAAAAAACAAACAAACAAAAAACAAATAAAACATTAAATTCGTTTTACATCACATCTAAACCGTATATTTCAAGCGTTTACATTACTTCTTAGCCTTCGCTATAGTCTTATACTTCTTTGAAGCCGTGGTTTTTGACAATAATGCATAACAAAAGACTTTATTATGTGCACAACTCGGGTTATCAACAAGACATTTCGCGCATAAGTGTGATTTTTGGGTTTTGATAAATTCCGGGTAAACCATCAAGAGCTGAATACCACAAACGTAATAGTTCTTATGCAAAAAACGTTCTAATTTCGATAGTTCCTCCTTATTCAAATATAACATGGCAGAACAGTGCAACCCAAATTAATATGAAAATACCTACTTTGTAAACTTAAACTCAGTTTTCTCAACAATTACGCGTGCTTCAAAAAATCTAAATCCATACGTCTAGGATTCAGAAAGGTCTATTCTACAAAATCGAATACTAATATTCAGAGGAAGGAGCCAAAATCTATCTTGGCTGAAAATAAGAACCAAATCATTTTAACAAAAATACGTACTATTGTCGATTTAAACCTGGCTTTGTGTGTGCTTAAAAAAATAATCACCACGTATGGATTCAGCAAGAACCATCACTTTCAAATGACGGTATCAAATTCCAACTAAGCATAAAAGGAAACCCAAATTTATTAAAAATATACTTTCGAATTACAAACCCAGTTCAACCTTCACGTATGGATTCAGCAAGATCCCTTCAATAAAGTACAAGCTTATTTGTCAAAGATATGAGCCGATATGCTATTTGTCAGAACCTAAAAACCAAATTTCTATGAAAATACGTATGGATTCAGCAATTCTATAAAATCCACGACTATTTTCAAAGGAAGGAGCCGAAATTCAACTTGGCTAAACAGGAAACACAAATTTCTATGAAACGAAGTACTTTTGAGAATTCAAACCCAATTCAGCACGGTCCAGCTTATAAAATTTAAGCCTATTTTTCAAAAGACGGAGCCAAAATCTAACTTGGCTGCACAAGAAACCCGAATTTCCATCAAAATACGTATTTTAGTGAATTTAAACTCGGTTTTTAACAAAAAATCATAAATTTAAACCTTAAGTATGGATTCAGCAAGGTCCAGCCTTTAAAATGTAAGCCTATTTTTCAAATATCGGAGCCGAAATTCAACTTGGTAGAACAGAAAATCAAAGTTTCTATGAAAAAACGTACTTTTGTGAATTTAAACTCGGTTTTCTCAAAAATTGTGAATTTCACACTCACTTCAAAGATAGGAGCCTAACATCAGTTCGACAAAACAGAAAAATCAAATTTCTATGAAAATACCTACTTTTGTGGTTGGTCTTTTTCGAACGGATTCAGCAAGTTCCATTATATAAAACCGAAGCACAAATTTTAAACAATAGAACCGAAATCCAACCGGGCTTCAAAAAAATCTACCATCACGTATGAATTCACAAAGGTCTATTCTATAAAATCCAAGCCTTTTTTTAAAGGACAGAGCCAAATCCAACTTGGCTGATCAATAAACCCAAATTTCTATAAAAATACGTACTTTTGTGAATGTAAACCCAGTTTTCTCAAAAATTCTACCATCAGGTATGAACATACGAAGGTCCATTCCAAGGGGTAAGTCGCTCAGCACATTGTGTCGAAATTATATTCGGCACAGCTTAGGCACATCCATCGGCACACCTTAGGCACAATCTCGTAGGCATCGGATTGTTGTAAATAAAATGGGAGCACTGTTGGACAACTGTCATTGAAGTTGTTCACAACATTACGTGCTGTTTGACTGTATGTTCAGGAACATCTTCTAGAGGAACTCAGACCAGTAGTTCACTTATAGATACGAAATGTAGGTTCTAGAGTGGGCTCAAGAGAAAGAGGCAGTTAGCCACACCCCATTAGTACCCTTAATTCAAACAATGTTGCAACTCACACAAAACAAACTACAGAAGTCTATTCAGCATCCTCTATAGTCGGTCTTCAACAATGTTCCCCACCGGTTCCAACTCTTTCCGGCCGCTGATAGACCGTTGCTTTCATATCACGAAAGGTTAGGTTTCTGGTCTGCCTTTGCAATTTCAAACCAAAACATTCAAGGTGTCAGAAATACCGGGTTGCCAGGATGGATATTTTGCAAACAATCGCAGCTTGCTCTATGACCGGCGCAATCGGCACACCTGCGGCACATTGACAAAAAAGATCACCCAAGATTGGTGTGCGGAGTGACCTACCCCTTGGTCCATTCTTTAAAATCTCAGCCTAATTTTCAAAGGATATGAATCTCACAAGAACGAAGAAGGGGTCTAGAGGAGCGGAATCTACGTTAAAAGTTAGTTAAATCACTTCAGGAAAGCTCAGACTAACATTAAATATAATTCAATCACTCTACGGAAAAGTTTGGACTCTCTAAGGAAGTGAAAAAGTTGGACTCCATTTGGAAAATTTAAGCTCAAAAAAGTGTCGGTTCACTTCGGAAAACTTTCAACACTTTTAGGAGAGATATATGACCTAAACAAGATTGTGTCCTTGCCAAATGCCACAGCAGTTACCAAAAATTTGGAGCTCACTTAGGAAAATTTCAAACCCATTTGGTCAAAGTTTGGATTCAGTTCGGAAAAAGTTGAATCAAAGCAGGACACCTTGGATTCATTTGGGAAAGAGATTAAATCAGCTAATGTGACCTCACTCCAGAAAATGCGAAACCAATCCTTTAAAGCTTAGGTTCGGGATATGTTGGATCACTTCAGGAAAGGTTTAACAACGTTAAGATGGAATGAATAACATAACAGAACTCAGTTAGAAAAATGTTGATGACTTATTCGACTCAGTTTTGAAGCTGCTTTGAAAAATATCACCTCAATTAGGGATTTCCTGAATCCTTTCTGATTTGGTCTCGCTTCTAAAAATTTTTAACCAATTTTGAAAAGATTGGATTTAGCTCGAAAATTAGCCTTATTGAACCGACAGTTGGTAGCTAAATTATTCATTATACGAAAAACTACAACAAATATTAGCGGCACCGGTGGTGTAGTGGTAAGCGGGACTACCTCTCACTCCAACGGGCGTGGGTTCAATCCCAGTCGGCGCCGTTGGTATTTTCTGAGGCATAAAATCTCTGATCACACCGAGAAGTAAAGCCAAGCCGTTGGTCACCGGTCCATGTGTTGAAAGGCCTGCACGTTTCATCGTAGCTTTAAAGCATTCAAAAAGTCTAAATCATGGTCTACAGAATCCTCATAAAACAAATCAAAAATATTTTGGAAGCTGTACCTTTTCATTCCCCAAAAGTATTCATGTTATTTCTTTTTTTTAATTCCTTAAACCTAAACTTTAAGTCAACTGAATTGAATTATCAATTTCTGCACAAAAACTAGAAAACCACAATTACGATGATCCAATTACAATTCCATATTCCATCAACTGCTGCTAAGAACAGAATATCACTACGGAACCATAGAACCACGTCATCTACACGCGTTAGTATTTCACCCGAAAACCACATACAGCAACACCGCCTCTATTGTCTGACTGGAGTGAACGAGTGGATTGCCTTCTGGCTCCAAGTATACTCGTTCGTCGGATTTTGATGGCTTCGCATCCTGGGTGCAATCTACTAACTTGTATGCACGCTGCACATTGTCACGCTTCATTCGTTGGCTTTGCTCTTGTGCCAAAGTATGAATGTTGGTCGAAAGAAAAATTCCTGGCAATTGCAGAACGTGCAAACATTTCCATTCAAT
Source organism: Ochlerotatus camptorhynchus (assembly GCF_037179485.1). NCBI lineage: Eukaryota > Metazoa > Arthropoda > Insecta > Diptera > Culicidae > Ochlerotatus > Ochlerotatus camptorhynchus. Next base: position 285,653 of record NW_027040646.1, read on the forward strand.
TCGACCAGTTCAGCACACGCTGTTCGAGTTATGTAGGTGGAAAATCGTTTGCGATACTCATTCGATTGTTATTGGCGAATCGAGACCATGTGCCAGTTTTGTGGTCTATTGGAGCAGATGCAGCGAGTGCATCAAATTTATTCCTTCCAATATTAAATTACGGTTCATCGATGGAAGAGTTTTCGTTAGCTACAAGAGAGAACATTTCCATCGTTCATTCCTCGAAGGCAGCAATATTTTGATAAGCTTCTGCTCGAACTTTATACAATCTGTCACACGTTCGTCTCTCAATTTCGGGGGGTGCTTTCAGCGCGACGAGGCTTGGAATAGCACGTCTGGATGTCAGCACGAAGAGTTCCCCGCAATGGAAACCCATAGGGACATCCTTCACGGGAATCCATCATACTTTGTAGAGGAAGCATTAGCTGCAGGTTCGGTGGAGAATGTAGGGATGCGTTCACAATTGAATTACTACTCTCATGTGATGTCTGCCCGGTCGGTGGAGGTGGTGCACCGGTCTTGAGTGGAAATTCAATCATTTCGTTTATATTGGATTGCACATCCTGCTAGGAGTTGTAATGAACTGCAACCATGTGCGACGAAATGGGTTTCGAGTTGATGTGATCAGAAACTTTCACTCATCAGTCGATCAAGTCACTTTAGATTCGAAACTTTGTTCAACACGAACTTTAGTTGGTTCTCAATTGAATAAAGGAGAGTAAGTATATATACATTTGATTATAGCACCATATATTTTTTTGGGAATTTTGGAGACAAGTTGTATTTAATTTGAATGCGGACACGATCAAAAACAGCGGTGAGAAAAATCACGTAAAAACTGAATTGAGTGTATTGGAATAATGAGCTCCCAACTACCACCACATTCCAATCATCCTGCAACTTTTTTTTTTCACTTGTCGACGACATTCCTACCACTGACAAATATGACAACGCCAAGAATTCCAAACCAGCTGCTAGTGTCACTGGTACCGGCTTCTGTTACAAGCCACTTTTCGCTTTCCAAACAGCACAACCTACGAAAAATCCCGCCGCACACCCAAAGCCTCGAAAATGGTATTAGACAAGGAGTGAAAAAGACAGCGAGACAAACAATAAAGCACCTCCCCCCCCCCTTTCCGTCCCACCCGAATCCAATAAAGTAGAAGACGGGAAAACCCTCAACCCGGAAAGAAGCTCATAAATATGATAAATTGCCGTAGTGGAAGATTTTACTGGTAGCATCAGCGGAAGGGAAACGGATTTCAGCACCCAAGGATGGAATTTCAAAGCTGGAACTAAATTAAATTTGCGCTCCACCCCATTTCGCTGACCCACCATTGCCACCCAGACCCATTCCTTATTCTTTGTCATTTAAGGAAGAAGCCAAAGAAAGGCCGTTGCCCTGGAAAACCTACAAGGTGATATAGAAAGTTAGCTGCCGGTTGTGGAAAGTTGTGAAAATCAATGTTACGACAACGATGGCGGTGGGGAGCTAGGAATGTTCGGTTGGTCATTTTGGCATCCTTTCTCCGTTGTTGTTCCCTTGATCCAAAGACTGGCTTTGTTGTGCCGGAAATAAACCTTTTAAGAGGTTGAATCCATTAACGAAGTTCCTGATTATTGGACAGGCTTTACAAGAGGCATTCTATGATGGAAGGCATTCCTTTTCCCCAATGAAGAAATGAGTTTTTGTCAAATTCATGTTATTTTTTATTGACATAGAATTAAATAAGTTCTCTTCATAGTAATTAATCAACTGTTTAAATATTTACAATAAGGATCTAAACTCGTCTGAAAGAAAACAGCATAACATCATTGGAGATAATTTCAATTTACCTTATTATAACC
>NW_027040646.1:297500-332500 GCF_037179485.1 Ochlerotatus camptorhynchus
AAGTCCTCGTTAATCAAAAGGATTAAACCCCTGAGTTGAGGGTTTCCAGACATTTCCACTACTATCAGATCAGCTTCATTACCGCCGTTTCCACCGTTGACAACTTCATAATTGTTATAAATAGAAATTGTAACGTTGTTGCCGTACGTAACTTTTTAATGGAGATCTTCCACACCATCGATAGATAATCATCGGGAAGCCCTTTTTGCTGGGAAACGTAGTTTTTCGCCAAATGGTTGGTGCTGCCCAACCTGTGGTTTTCCACCACAAAGGTTTCTAACCCGTCTTCGTCGTCGTCATTTATGAATGTTATAGGGTGGAATTTACCCCCCAACGAGCAACTCCAATTAAAGTCACTTCGAAAAAGTCCATTCCCACCGTTTTGATGAGTATAAAAGGTGAGATGGTAGGGTTTTTGCTGTCGTTCAGAATGGGCATTTCAGTGGAACTGCAGCAAACCCCGGCTGAACCGAGAGAATGCACACCCAATGATGCGGTGGATGCTGCATTGGAAAACTACACAGTACAGCTACTGTCATAGACGAAAAGCTGTCTGTAGGTATGTGTGAATGCATGCAGGTAAAACTCGAACGGAAGCAGCTGCAGTGGTAGCACTCAATTCGGTGGTATTAAAAGTTGGTCCCTCCTCGCAGAATCGGGCCATGCATAATTTAAACGTTTTAAAATTGGGATACTGCCTGTGGGTGGGTGACACAGTTGTTTTGAAAACATATTACTAGATGGCAGTTGTAAATTCAGTGCAAGGAGTAAGTTTGGTGATTATGGAACAACAATTTGAGCTCTGAACCACTTGCTAGTGGTTTGTGAGGTTGTAAACAAATTATTAAGTTCGATAAATTAGCCATCTCAAAAATAAAGGCTCTCTCTCCTTGATTTGGTCTCCGTCAATTATGTTTTCCGTGCTGAGTACCGATGCTACCGACGCCTGGGAGGCAGCTTTCACACCTGGACCCTACCTATCGGCCCATCAAACTCATAAACCGGGGACCAACGGCTTTACTTCCCTTGCTAAGAAAGGCGTGATCAGAGACTTTATGCCTTAGAAAATTCCGACGATGCCGACTGGGATTGAACCTAAGCTATTTCAGACTTACACTACCGGCACCGCTTCAAAAATGAAGGGATTTGTAAATTTTAAATTCCCGAAATGGGACTATTCTGGCTAATTTTTGGAGTATCAATTTTTCATATTACATCAATACAACTATATACTTTTGTTTGCAAATTAGGTTACATGGAGTATTATTCCATTAATTGATTATCTTCTTTTCAGAACTTTGAAAAAATCTACTTCATTACCTAAGGACCACTCTGCGGTAAACTTTCAAACATCCACTAATCCCATCGTAAACCACCGAATCGTGTTGTTCCAGCTAAAAGCAACTGCCTCCCCCAGAAAACGGAGCGGATAACGCGACACTGTAACTGCTATGTTACTCGCTATATTATACACATTTGTCCAACGATCCCGCGTTGCTAATAAGTGTGTAATTAATGTCATAAAGCTTCCTAGCTCAGTGTGCACTGCTGCTGTGAATACATCAAAGTAGGCTAACTAGATTGTGCTTGGCAACATACATATGAGCAGTTTTGCCTACTAGGATAATCCACACGTGGAAAGGATTAAAGCTCGCCCAGAACTCGGACATGTCATCCGGGCAAAAGTGTAACAGGTGTGTTCCTGGTTAAAAGAAAAAGTTCCGAGGAAAAATCGTGATTGTAGTGTCACTTCGGTGGATGTGTGTGTGTATGCACAATAATCATCGCGCAAAAATTGAGTTAAAACTTCCTTCTATCAGACAAACAGCAAGCAAAAATTCCTTCGGAAGCTGGTGTTCGCAGCACATTGGGATAATGGAAATACCGGCTATGCTGGATGGACTGTTGCAAAACAGGTGGTTCTGCACTACGATTGGTCCCCGCGGAACAGTATTAGTAAATAGCGCAGGTGAGTTGCTAATCTCGTTTTTTTTTTTTTTTTTTATTCAGGCTTAAAGTCTGGGTTTCTAACAAGGGTGAAACGGCCAATGGCAGAATGCGTGATTTGTTGGAGCGTTAATTTGTACATATTTTGAGGCTTGTGCCCGTATAAACCACCATTAGCTAGATTGAGATGAGTGTGATTCTATATTTGTTCAAAACATCATTCCGCCAAGATTCAGCTCATTGAAGCTGCCCATATATCAAATGGACACTTTAGGGAGCACCCTCCGCCTCCATAGGCAAATCTTCACGGTCCACACGCAAAAAAAAAGCCTTTCCGGTATTCGTGAACAAAACAATCACGATAACCTGGACTGCTAGGTCATTTGAATTGATGACTTAGTTCCCGTAAACATGATCGAGTAAGTCACATTTTCATGAAATAAATCCCGAATCCATGAACAAAATGATTTCGCGATACATGAGTCCATAAGTGTGATTTTCGTTCCCAAAATCGTGAACTTGGATCACATGCAAAGCTGCAGCTGTCATTTGCGTTGTTGTCAAATTTATCCTTACAGCAAATATTATAAATTAACAATATGGTCCACTCCAGGAAAACTCTATCCCTGGCATCCACACATTCTTCGATACAATCGATGTAAATATTTACATTATTTGACAAATCTTAGGTAATCATGACAGCAGTTGGTCTCTCTTCATTCATTCATTTTGTTTTCAATAATCAAACGCCATGATTACCTGGGTTTTGTCAAAAAAGGTAAATATTTACGTTGTTTGCACCAAAGAATAGATACACCGTAGTTCACACAGGGGCGGGATGTGCTGCAGAATCGGCCTACTGAAAACCCATCAATGAGATGTAAATATGTAAGGCTCAGTGAATTTCTCATTTCTTTCGTTCTCCCGCTGTTTAAACGATTGAAGGAGTGTGACGTCAAATTTCATCATCCATTTAATCAGCCAGAGAACGAAAGAGACGATAAATTTACTGAGCCTTACCTGTTTACGCTCATTGATTTTCTATTTGTGAATTTGGTTCCAAACATAAACAAACCATCGTCTTTGTTGTCTTTTGGAACCAGTTATGCGAGTTAGGCGACGATTGTTTGTATTTGACATTTTTGAAATTCAATTAGCTCTAAAAACATAATATCTCAATCTTTTTCTTCACAACAAGCTGCATTTTGTCGAGCATTTATTGATGTTTTTGAATCCATCTGAAAACATTTGGATCAATACGTGGTTCCGGAGTTATTCCAGTTGACGTTGGGGTCACCCCAAGCAACACCATTTGTTTCTCAGCGAGTATCAACAACCTTAGTGTGACTAATAGACGGTCTAAATTATGGACAACGCACCGTATATAAAACTTCATTGTACCTTAAAAAGCGCAGAAGGTGGAGTCTCTTTGCAACTTATGTTTGTGGCATAAGGTGTTGCAAATAAGATGCATGTAACATGATATATGAATGACATAAGTTGTAAATGAGGTTTTAACTGACTTAACTGCAATGTTTCACTGTGATGTTTTTGAATACATGTAAATGACATTCAATTTAAGCACATGAATGTACTGGATATTTTTGTGAGGTGATGCGGAAAAAACATACTGATGTTTTTATTTAGACTGCAAAATCAGAGATGAGAATCGTACAAAAAGTCATTTGAATAAAAGTATGAAATTGATTACTTTAAAATATTGATAACTAGTCCGTTTTTTTCAAACGCATCTAGTTTTATGGTGAAATTACAAATTTTGCTTCGATTAAATATAGACGCCTTCAAAAACTTACAAATTTATGCCACAAATTTGCAGCTTAAAAATATGTCGAAATAAAAAATTGATCTCTAAAATTAAATATTTATATTCAAACTATTGGAAAACATTACAGCTGTAATAAGTATTTCATGTTTTTATGTTAATAGGGTTTGAAACATGAATAAATTGAAAAATAAGTTTATTATGTTTATTTCTGGTGGATTACATATGGCTGCCAGTCTTACCAACAGCATTCTAATTGTGTACATTGCGGGTCAACATGTTCAGCACAACCATATTGGTTGTGTTTGCGAATGTGATTAATTTTTGATTTCATTCTAACCGTATTAAATTATCATGATGATGAGTTCTTAAAACTCAAAATTATGTTTAAAAAAAAGTAATAATCAATGGGATGGTCAGTGGTCACTCTACATAATGTACCCAGCCACTTTTTCGGCTCTCTAAGGCAAGGCAGCGCTCTTTTGTGAGCCAATCACCGACAAGATATTCTGACAAGCTGGTAGATGCCAAACCCCGACACATTAGTGGGCAATTAAAACACTCCTACCAGACCCCTATTTCATGAAGTGTCCGACCCGTAGCCGCAAACCTAAATTCTAATCAGCATAGTTAATTTAAAATAAATACTTTACAAGTAACAATCAATCAAGGACTAAGAAGTGATAAGCTTTTTATAAACCAAATAAGCGTTTGTTTTATGAAGTACCGATATTTATTTATTTAATTATTCGTCAATCAATCAAATCGTAGACTACATATTAACATTAGGACTTTTGTTCTATGACTTCGCAGGGTTCTGAAAAATATTTTTAATTCTGTTGAGGGAATATTTAGGTCAATCATTTCACAATGTTGATTATAAAAAATTAGATCCTATTAATTTTATTTTTTTAGCTGACTGAAAGTTTATTGAACGCAAAAATGCTTAAAAACTAATTTGAAGAAGTATTTTATGCATATATTTAAACATAAACATATTTTTTTAAATAAATAAAGTAAATGGTATAGATTTTTATCAATTTCAAAAATCAATCAATCAGTAAGTAAATAAATAAATGAAATAAAAACAAATTGAAATAGCCTGTAAACCAATTGGAATTAATGACTTTAACTCGCAAACCCCCACTGTCTATTACTGAAAATTGCTAAAACTTTCATAATTTCGTCATTTTTTAACAGAATATTTTTATCTATCCATTGCAATAGAACCGCAAAGTTTCGATGAGAATTTCAGTATTTCTGATTCTGATCCTGAAAATATTATGAACTGAAATAGTGTAAATTTTTGACATTGGGTGTTTGAAAATCAAACGAAAGTTTACTGGTTCGTTTTTTTTTTCGATGCGTTTTGTTTTTTCTAATAGGAAGCCATCCACAAATTATGTAAGGGTTTTTGAATGATCATTAAATCCTCCTCCCGTCCTTGTAAGACTCTGTAAAATTTGCAGTTCGCAACCCTTCCCGCGAAATTCTTTCTAAGATTTTAAAATTTTCAGAAGATCGTTAGATATCGATTTGGGTAAATTTTTACATTCACAGCAAAAAAATAATTTTGATATCACGTCAAAGTGGATGCACTACAATCATGTCGAAAATATGGTGTAATATTACTTGCAAAAAAGGACAAAATTATCATTAATACAATGCATGAACTGACATTACGCTGCTTTTACTGCATTTGTTTATTTATGTGGTCATAAAAATTACATGAAATTTTCGACATGATTGTAGTGCATCCACTTTGATGTGATATCAAAATTATTTTTTTGCTGTGTTCATTAGCGCATTTATTGTATTTGGACGTGTTTTGGCATTGAATCGCTTAAGATAAAATTATGTTTTTGATGTACTAAATTTTATGAATGAAAATGTCAACCTCCCCATTCCGTTACTAAATTTGTGGATGATCCCAAATGTTGGAAAAGATATAAATAATCCAAGAAAATCATTTTTTCCAAAGATTCCATAGAAAATTAGCATGCATTAGCAATACACTTTCAATCTTATCGAAGAAAGTTTGACTCCCAACCAAACCGAAAGGTTGATTTTCTGCGGCTTTTGAGTCCATCTTTGTACGATGATGTCTGAAAAAAAAAAATGTATTTACCCTTCAATATTCTCTAAAAACTGAGAAAACTTGAGCGGTTACGGTTTCCGAAAACGGCCGTTTGAGATCAGTGGTGGGACTCGTATGACTCCCGGAAACAAGAAACAAAAATTTAACTCCAAATAAATATACCAGCTATCTGCTGCGTATCATCCATTTCTGGTCAATACATAACTCCTTGCTTTTGACCCTTTGGTCTTTAATAATATTACTATCCAATAATAAGTGAATGGGATCGATATTTCAACGCTTAGAGTTCATACTTCAAACCCTAAGGATTCAAACTCGCAGTTTATTGGGCGAGAATTAAAGCGATTTCACTACGTCGATTACGCAAAGCGTTAGACTTCTTTTCATAATCATTAAGTCATCATTCACTGATCTTTTAAAAAATAGATTATAATTATAAAGCAAAGATTTCTATCGAAATTTTGACAAAATACAAATCAAAGCCTTTACCTGAACAACATTACACCATAAGAAAATAGAGTCAACCAAAATGGAGAACTTAATATAGTTCTTTAATGTCCTGCACCTATAACACATCAAAACGCCCTCTCATAACCATTAACAAGTGTAAAATTCTGAATTGAATTAATTTTTTAATGTTTGGAATATTTGTAAACATTCTCCATTATAGCAACATAATTTCGGGCGGTAGTGTACGGTTCATCTAGATATTATCCAGCTCACTGAGATGTTGCAAACATGTTAAATAGTACGTTAAAATAATGTAACTATTTTTCAAGACATCATGAGAAGTTTACAACAAGTATTTTTTACGTTGCAGATGAGTGGATATTAAAATTCATATTGAACTGCAACAACACCGCAACGATTTGTCAACATAACTGCACCATTACGTATTATCGATGGTATCCATGTTCCAGTTATGTTGAAAATAAGTAGCAAATGCGTAGTTTGAACAATCATAGAATTGGTTGAGTATGTGCGTGCTTTAAACGTCACTTGTCAGTAGCAATGTGACATCGAGTGCTAGCGACATCGGTGCAGCTCCTCCGCCGGCAGTCATCAGGATTCGGCATTATAAGCCACTAGTTCTGGCAATCCACCCGCTATTTGGTGCCGTTTCCAGTTCACCAGCAGTTCCGGCAAATACGAGCTCCGTCTCTAACGGATACTCAACGGCCACATCTCTGTTCGGCGGTATCAACATATTTGCTGCCCCCAGCTCATGCAACAACTAATCCATCGTCACCTCAGGCTTCTCACCGTTATATTTAGCCCTTTGGAACACCCGGCTGGTTGATAGACTACGGTCACGCCAGCCGCTGTTGGCATCGTCTTTAGTCACCATCGTCCCCCGCCATCCGTAAACCTATCGTAATCCGATTTCTCCGCTTTTGCTAATTTTGTCCAAAAATATTTCACAACATCAAAGTGACAAGACATATTTGAGCCATGGTACATACTAGATGGTTACAACAAACATTTACAGTGACAACTTGATTCAGTTGGTTGCAAAACAAAGTTTGAAAACTTATAGATTCATACGCTTGATTGGAACAAGATTGCAAATAGGTTCTTCAACACATCTTGGTTCGTCAACTTTGTAGTAACATTTCGAAACAGTTGCTCAATAGGTACAAAAAACATATAGTTCACACTCTGTTGCACCAAAGTTTTAAGAAACATAATGTTTTATAGAACTCTCCTTCAACAAACACAACACAAGTTAGATTTGTTGCTCAAGTGTTTCATACAATATCACGTAGCATATAACTTCATACCAATTTGAGTGTAACATGTCTGCTCCTCCCATTTGATGCATGATTTGACAGGTCATCCAAGCAGTACACTGAAACAGTTGAGTTTCATTATTGTGACCTAAAGACAATGAAGCAACAAAGCTGAAACTTTGTCGTATCAAAATGTATTTCCTGTACCATTTAAGGGATTTCTGGGCAACTTAAATAAAAAAATAAAAGAATTGAGATGTTTTCTGTGTTGCTTGGGACTTTTGGTCGGCATTTGGCTTTACTGTTCTGTAAAAAATATACACACGATGAACATCATTTTTTTTCTCTGTAATTTAACTAATGGCAACTATATCGAAGGTCCACGATCACATTGGGCATCCCGAAAATGTTCCGGTGCCCCCGGGGAAATGGCCAATTCTCAATAAGAACCAAACCCTATCGTGCGACATATTAAAATTCATGATTTTACAAATCTTGGCCGGTAATGGTCTTATTGAAAGTCCACGGTCACCGGGCATGTTTCGGTGCCCCCGGGAAGTGGCCAATTCTCGACAAGAACCTAAACCCATCGTGCGATATATCAAAATTTATGATTTTACAAATCTTAGCCGGTAATGGCCTTAATGAGAGTCAACGGTTACACTAGCCCTCCCGGGAATGTTCCGGTGTCCCCGGGGAAATGGTTAATTCTCAACAAGAACCAAAACCCATCATGCGACATATCAAACTTCATGATTTGACAAAAAATTCTGGTGATGGCCTTATTGAGAGTCCACGGTCACACTAGCTCTCCCAGGCATGTTCCGGTGCCCCGGGGAAGTGGCCAATTCTCAACAAGAACCAAAACCCATCGTGCGACATATCAAACTTCATGATTTTACAAATCTTGGCCGGTAATGGTCTTATTCAGAGTCCACGGACGTACAAGCTTTCACGGGCATGTTATAGCGCCCTGAGAAATGTTACGGTGCCCCCAAAAAGGGGCCAATTCTCGAAAAAAAAAACTAAAACCCGTCGTACGACATATCATCTCGTTCGGGATCTTTTATTCTCATTTCGTTCGCGATTTTTACAAAGCTAGTCTTTCTGTTAAATGATTCTCTGAAGAACTGCGAAAGAACTTTTTTTAAAAATGAACTTTCCAACACTTATTTGCAACTTGCATTAAAAATGGAACCAAATTCTATATTTTTTTTTTGTGCGCTGGAAATACTTTAAATAAGTGCAATTACATTACCGAAAATCACCATTTTAGACCCCTCGGTGGAACTTTGTAAACTAATAAATAGAGTGTAAATTAAAAATTCAAATCTTTATTTAAAAATCGAGATTCATATCTATGGGATCGATACAAATATTGTTGTGCTCAGCAGATGATGTATAAAAACGGTAATTTTTTCGAAAATTATCAATCAAATTGCGTATTCTTTTACTCAGTATTGTGAAAAATTAGATCATAAATTACTCACCATGGCAGACAACATCATGCACTATTTTTTTCAACGTATAGACGTATACCAACAAAGAATTATACACAGGCATGAAAAACTACCCAAAATTAAGCCGAGATTTAAATTGATGATAAAACTTCATGGCCCTTAGCAAAATCGAGGATAAAACGAAATTGGCGTAGTATCTTTGATGGAGCTTACCGCTATGAAGAAGTTAATGCTTACTTTGTATTATATAACCGATTAAAAATAGTTGATTTTTCGTTCGAAAAAAATAGGACACCACTAGATGAATGTTAAACGTCATTTCAAATATAAGGGTCGTTCATAAATAATGATTCAATTTGACAGGGACCGGGGCTAATCACAAGTTACGTCCCCAGCGTAACTGAAAAAAAGCACGAGTGCTGACTGGTTGCGTATACTCCACAGTCCAGTTCACAACACTCGACTTTATCGTTTTTGTTTTGCCGTATGATGGAGGAAGCTAGTAGCTAGAACAACATGTGAAAAGGGCCAATGTGCCAATTATAAACAATTACTTTAAACGAATCCTGATAAATGTGGCCATCTTAGTGGAATAACTGTATAAAGAGAGAGAGAGAGAGAAGGATTAGTAATCTTCATTAAATTCCACTACCTTATTTGCTTATCCTTGACAGATACACGTATTTTGTCTACAATGTGCAGAATTCTTCAGTGCTTTGTTACGCGACTGTTGTAACCATGCTACAGTCACTATAAATCAATGGAGACGTATGGTAGTCTAGTAGCATAGGAATAATGGGCGAAACCCCAAAACTTGATAACTTCAAAAAAATATGACTCGAAAGCTAAAAAAAACACAGCGCTGATTTTTTTCAAATGTTGTGTGAAAAGCCTAAATTTTCAAGGAAAAATATAAAATAAAAAATAACCATGAAATCCATAAAAAAAAATCAAATAGGGGAATGTTGGCCTATGGATCTAAGATTGGGCCCATCGCTATTTATCTATTTTATCTAGATGAACGCGTCACTGGGACGGTACTAATGGATATTTTTGGTCGCTATTGAAAATTTAATCGATTGCTGAATTATGTATGGGCCCACATTAGGGGCACATTACATCCATTTCCCCTACAATCATTTTTTTTTTAATACAATATCTCAAAGTTTTAATATTTATATTTATTTATTTTTTTTAAAGTGTTTTTACTTACCTTTCATTTTATATTTTGATCTTTGAAATTGGTCCAGTGTTTTAAAAGTAATAAATAAAAAAAAAAACATTTTGAAAAAAAGTAATTTTTGAAAAAAAAAATCGATTTTTTGGACCACTCTAACATGGAAATGGTCACCCTATTTTTTTTTAAATATTGCTTATTTAGGTCTTGCAATTAAATAACCAGATAGGGGAATTTACGTATTCTCGTCAATCTAAGCAGCGTCTGCACTTCTACTAGCATTTTCTCAGCGTCACGCACATATATGATGGGTCTGTTTGTTTACATTCATCTGCTGCTTGCTTCTCTATCCATTCCAATCGACAGAATTTTTCAAAACGTTTTGAAAGCGTTTTTACAACGCTCTAAACTTCTCAGGTGAGTGTGACTATTGTCGGCAGCCTCTTTTTCTTCGGCAACCTTCCCATTAGAACTGTGTGTTAACCAGCTGTTCTATTATCGGCAACTCAACCCCATTTTGTAGTGCGTATGCTTTATTTGAAGAAAAATGTAGCATTACTGGATTGCTCGATCGTTCAAATATAATCAGATTGAAGCTGAAAGGCAAAACAATCGTTTGGACACATTCAGGGAAGTGCGTTGATGGGAAAACATAGTGAAATTAACGTTTAAATTTTGGTTGCCGAAAACAGTCAATGGGTGCCGAAGCCAACATTTACCCTATTTAAAAAAATATATCATTCTTCTAGACTCAAAATCCTACATCGATTCTATTATTAATATTCACATTAACAAAGTTGATGTACTTAATGAACGTTTTTAAAATATACATTTTTATCGCTGTAGTCATGTTACCCAAGATTGGCCGTGCAAGATCGTCGAAGCTCAGCCTCTGCCAACCACCGAGCGTCGTCGTCAATTTTCGCTGACAGTTTGGCTCGTTTGCACAGCCAATGACGTTCTTCAGTCTACGGTGCTCCGTCTTCTCGTTCACTAGCAGGTAGATATCAGTACGCTGGCTCGTCGCTAGCCTTCTCGATGATGTGTTCATTTAGATATTTTTCCAATTGATGCCTGGATGGTTTCGTTCCACTCTGGGTAGCTCAGTTTGCTCCTAGTAGAAACGATGGGTTTGATCGCTGGAGGGGTTTTGTTGGATGTGGTGTGGAAATAAGGGAATTTGCTGCAACTGCTGCATTGGGACTCGTGCGGGTAGCCAACAAAAAATGAAAGTCCCCATCGTTGATGTCAGCTTCGCCGTGTGAGCATATTACGGTGCAATAAAAAACGAGAGGTACCAGGTCTCCCTGGAGGCACTCATTCACTAGCAGCCGTGATGAAGAGGCAGCAGCGATTTGAAAGAGCCAGCAGATAAGGTCGAAGCCCAGAGAGAGCAGGGTCCGATGCAGGAACTCATGAGAGACGCGATTGAACGCGTGATCAAGATCGAACGAGTCATCTTCCCTTCTGCTTTCTCGCGATTAGCTGCTCATTACGATCTTTGAGTGATAGCTTGGAAAATAGAACGGTCGGTATTTGCGCATTTCTGAGAGTCCCTTAGAACTCGATGGATCCGCAGTACAGGCGGACCTTCAGCACGCGGGAGAGGATTTTAAAATCGACGTTGAGTTCGTCATAGCTCGAAAGGCGATTTCTCGAAAGGCATGACTCTCCCTGGCAAATCAACATTACCATCGAATAAGGGAAGACTTCTCCTACCCGATGGATATGTTGGTTTGTGTAGGCTTGTCTTGAGTTGCTAGAAATCAACGAGAGAAGTCATTGTTTACAAATACTGTTACGTCCTTATTCCAGCTCTATCTTGATTTGCCCTCCTCGTTCGTTCTGCAGCGAACCTCACACGTTTCAGTATATTGACGCGAAGGAGAATTATTGACAATAATATTGATGATGTGAATACAGAAATACTGTCAATACCGATGTATTAACGTCAATACGATTATTGTCAATAAAAGCAATCGTGTAGGGTCCACTTTATAAATGTTTTTAACGTCGTCTATCACCCAACTGGAAAGTGGATATTCTAGATAAACATTTGAAAATGTCCTATCTGCATTGATCGATTCTCTTCATCGATCTGGTAATAGCCATCATATGCGAGTCGTAATTGCTCGTACCGAAGTTGTTGTTGTTCAGCGTTGAAAGTCCTTAAAACTGCACTTGATTTCCAGCGTAAAAAGGATTTTATTTTTGGCTGCGCACATGAGAGCCACCATGTCATCCAGCTGGGGAAATTTTTTGGCCAGTCCAAAACTGCCATCGCACTTGGAATTCCTCTAAGTTCTTGGCGGTTAAGAGGTGAGGGTGGATGGTCCAGAAACCGCGTCCTTGTTCGCGGCCAAGATGGGGAAGGCAAATGCGCGCTGAACTAATGAAAAACTAAAAAAAGATACAGATCTTATATTTTGCGATAAAGAACAAAACTACCAATTTTTACGAAATTCTGAGACCCACTATATCGTTTTGCTATGGAATGGCACAAGAAGATTTTTTTTGTTTCGAGCTGTAAGCTTTCCGTTAATAAAACAATTGTTTAGGCGTTACCGCTGTCAGTTAACTGACAACATCCAAATTCAATAAACAAATCGTATAAGAACATCCCATGTAAGCCAACACCTAACATCCGAAGATGCAAATAAATCTATTCAATTTTCTGCCCATGAATCCCTCCAAATTACCATATTAAGAAGCTCTGAAAATCCCCAAAAAACTCTGACTCATCCTGCTCATATCCCACCATCAATAAGGTCGTATTCAGAGTTTTTTTTTTATGTTTACAAAATCCATATCTCCTTCACCACAGTGACAACGACGACGACAGTGCTGTCCCAATTTCGATTGCTAATAACATCATAAACTTTTATCACCTTCCCAGGACTTCTTTTCGATTTTTCCCAATCCTTTCTGCACTCTCAACCGATATGCGATGGGATGCGGAAACTTTGAACCCAGCCGAATCCCTCAAACTCCAAAGTATTAGCTATCGCTTTTGCATATGCCGACCCATTTGTTGGAGCCAGAGGAAAAGTTCCCGTGGAAAGTTAAGAAAAAAGGCGATGGGACGAAAAAAAACTTTTTCCATTCCACACAGTAACATCAATTCGGGGAAGGAAAATCACGAGCAAACAACGTCATAAAGATACGGGATGCATGGCAGATTTTCTCCAGCGAACTTTTACGCTTCGGGGACGTCGTTGTTCACCTGTTTTTTTCGCTGTCGTTGTTGTTGATATCATCGTTCCGAACTTCTTTTCGTGATAATTTTTCGTAAGACTGGAATATTTGCTAAGCTGCGTTCTTCCCAAGAAGGACCGGATTTTGTCCCGAGAGTGTTCTCTGTCTTTGCTTCTATGATGGAGGGGATGGTGATTGTCTTTCATTGAAACTTTCTGGATGCCATGATCAAGGCGGCATAATGATTATGAAAGTCGAGTTTATATTTTTCCCTAAAAGAAATTATTTTTATCCTACAACTTTTTCTCAGACGTCATTTAGAGTTGAAGTAACGTTTTAGAGTAAAAAATTATAGATTCAAATTGATATCATTTGGCGGGGAACTGCTCCTTCTCGAAACTTTCGAAAGCCGAATTTCCTGAAAGAATGTTAAATTCCTTACGAACAATGTCAGATCGACAGTGATGTCAATCCGTAACTCGCTCCTCTCTACAATTAACTCCCGAAATTCTTCAAACAACACTCCCCGCGTGGTATCACGTTTCTCATTTCCGAAATAATTTAACCAAACTTGACATCACCGAATACAGTTGGCATAGGAGATCGCGGAAATAACTCGCCATCGTCATCATCTTTCACGAAGCGCACAAAATTTAAATAAGTTCCGCCTAAACAATGAAAACCTATTTGCTGTTCCGTCAATTAAGACAAGCACGTGTCGTCCTCCTCCACCTGAGTGAGTGCAATCAAATACCGATGTGATGAACCAACTCCCAGAATCACGTTTTCTTTTCCGCCGGAGAAATATGAAGCTCGCCACATTCCGGCGAGTGAGTGGTGTGCCAATAGAGTTTCCCCAAATCCGTGCCATCATTGAGGTTCGGAGTCGGTGCTGGTCATCGATATCGGGAGAGCAGTGGCAACAGCAGCATCCTGAAATGCAAACATCTCGAGCAGGCAGCATCTCGCCGGTGATTGATATTCGCGGTGGGGGCGCTCCGGTATGTCAAGTGACGTAAGACTTCAAATGTACACAAAACCGTTAGTCGGGATCGGATTTCATAAGCGTAAGTAGACTGACATGGACCGTCGTCGTCGAATGCAGGTAACTACCCAGGTACGTCACTGAGCTTCACGACGGAACCAATATTTGCCCACCCGATTCCAGGGAAATGTTAATAATCATAACGATTGCCCCTCTTCGCTCGTATCATACACGTGACTCACGTGGTTGTTGGTAAATATGTCAGTGTAGTTACAAGTTCTGCTTTTGAATGTTGATGAGGAGCAAACGCTGCGAGCAAAGCAAATTTATCGGAAACGATCGGAGTTACAAAACATGGCTTCTTCCTTTGTGACATGCAAATATTCATCCATCTGCTGCCGGATGGAAATTCATTTCGAGCGTCACATCAAAGCTAGGAGCGGTGATTTGTTCCTGGGAAAACGCTCGATGGCATGTCTCAACAATATGAGTGCGATTACGAATGTGAAGATATGATTTCTGCTACTCCCGACCTCACCAGATCGGAAGAATTATATCCGTTAACGCGAAGAAAACGAGGTTCCTGTTTGACTTGGATGAAATGTAAAATTAGAAACATTTACTCAGAGCTTAGCAAACGGGATGCCATTTAAGAGCGGTTCCAAACGAAAGAAGTAAACGACCAAATTTTAGTCTTCTTATTTAAATGAAATTCTGTCTATGTTTTCGACAGGGTGAAATTTTTGCTCAAGCGTCATATACAAAACTATTGATTGCACTAAAATGGTATCTAAAGACGAGTTGCAGACAAATGATTTTAAAATGTGAAAAAAATAATTGACAAATTTTCAAGCAGCTCAACTGTAATATCTATTTTAATAAACAACTATTTCACTTTGAATTATTACTAAATTATTTAAAAGAAGTAGTCCCCTCTAATCCCTTGTGCTCCGTAACTGATTATGCTGCTTTTTGACGTAGGACTGCGTCTGTGATTTCTATATGGGGATACACTTTGTGAAAACCGAAAATGGAACATGTAACAAAATTATGAAAGATTTTGAACGTTAATAACTCAGCTGCCCCTGGACCAACTTCAATAATTTTATCACTAATCGATCAGAAATATTTTTAAGGATCTGTTCTGATCTTAAATTTAAGACTTGATCATTTTTCAAAATGTCACTACTGAAAATTGCACAAATGTGCAACTGTTGCTTTGATAATCAAAATTACCATCGATTGCCTGCGAAACGCGATTTCCCTAACACAGATTTCAAAGTTGAATTCTATCCGGTCTCAGCAAACGGTGTTTATTCAATCACCGTGTGGTGAGTGGTGGTGTTCTCCAATACACAACAAAAGGCTCCCCGCAAGCAGCTCAACCGCTGATCGGATTCAGTTCCAATGACCGTGTGTGGTGGTGTCCGGTCACCGGCATCAGCTGCAGCAGCAGTGCTTTCGGCGCGTGGCGTTGAACATTGTTCTCCAGTACACAACGAAAGGCTGCCTGCCCACATGAGCATCCATAAAAGGAGGAAGAAGCCGCACCACTATTGATCGGAATCAGTAGCTCTTCGTGATTTGCTGTGGGCCATCTATGCCAAGCGCGTCACCATCATTCCAAACAACATACCTCATCTGTGTTTAATCTGTATTTTTTGGACATTTGTAAAGGTCATCAATCGGATGTCAGTAGCCATATCAAGATAAAGCTGGAATTAGGGCGTAGCAGGTTTTGTAAACAATGACTTCCATTACCAGACGGTAATGTTGTTTTGCGTGGGCTTGCCTTGAATTCCTAAAAATCATCGAGAGAAGTCATTGCTTACAAAAGCTGTTTGCCGAATTCCAGCTCTATCTAGATATGTTTAAATCCAACACACCATGTTCTTGAAGACAACATTAGAGGTACAATTTCATAAACCAAAGTCGATGGCGACATGAAAGTGGTCTGATTTTGATGATGATTTTTGATGATGGATTTTAGTTCTTAATACGCCAATCGATAGGAATGTTTTCTACGAATCTGTTAAAATTAAGACTTCATCATTTTTCTAAATGTCACTACTGAAAATTGCAATAATGTGCAACTGTTGCTACGATAGTTAAAATTATCATCGATTGCCTGCGAAAAGTGATTTCCCTAACACAGATTTCAAACTTGAATTCCATCCGGTCTCACCAAACGGTGTTTATTCAATGTTCTGTAGTATACAACGAAAGCGAGCTGCAGCCCACATGGGCATCTATAGAAGGAGGAAAAAGCCCCACTGTTATTGATCGAAATCAGTAGCTCTTCGTGAGTCTCTGTGGGCCATCTATGTCAAGCGCGTCATACTAAAGAGTATAAACAGAGAGAACCAAGCTCAAATTCTTATTCCTACACAAAACACAAGCTCCTGCAGCAGTTAACAAATATAATTATTAATAAATAATTTATTATATAAGACCACGTAGTCCTACGTCACCATAGGGCTGTCCCTTGTAGTTTTTTTAATTTTATTCTTTATAGGTATACTCACAAATACATCAATTAATTTCAGTTGTTTACGGAACTATTCTGGTGGTGTCTTCCACTTCTGGCAGGTTTAGAAATTTAACCCTAGTTTTGACATATTTGAAGTCACATCTAGTAATTATAGTGCATTTCATTTTATTAACTCACGGAATATTAAGCACCAAACTAATATACTATCTCCACAGAAAACTGATTTAAGTTTAAATTAAATGTAATTTTCCAATTTTGTTAAGAAACTAAACTCCTCCACTATTGATTGGGTTTGTTTTTGTTTTTATCCTTCTTCCTAACTTCTCCACTGTGGTAGATAGAGTTGGTGTGGAATAATAATAATAAAATAAATAAAAAAAACTTGAGAGGTGAGTCAAGTAATGAAACACTCAATTTGAGTTAAACCAAAATAGCGTGAAGCGTGACAGAAGTTATAATAGAGAGATGCGATCAAAAGCTCATGCTTAGTGAGGGGAAATTCTCACACAAAAAGAGTTCTGGGTAAACGAGCCTACCTAACGTCGTTGAAGTCATTCTTGTAACTAAGTTTGAAAGTGACGGATACCAACATTGTCGTGAACCGGGGGTACCCAACTAACAATTTGAGTTGTCTAAAAGCTGAATAAGCTATTTTTTAGCTGAATAAGCATATTTTTGCCTGAATAACCCCTTGGTCAGCCATCAATGTTTGTTGGGTAACGGAAATGAGGGTCGGAATTCTCTCAGCCCTCGCTGATGCATGCGGTCAATTGCACTGGCAAGAGCGGTCCGCTGCCGTTGTTCTGCTTCTCCTGCTGCTTCCATCCTTGCTGATACTGGTGTTGTTGCTGCTGCTTGCTGCGTTATCATGAAAACGTGTCACAAGAATCCGCTTAGCGATCACAGGTACCTCGTGGCAGGAAACCTCGGTCCGGTCACAACATCCACGAATCGACGTAAATATTCAACGATGGTCCTAAAACTGTAGACCAGCGACGCATTCATCTCACTTCACGGCAGGTCGGTCACGAGTACAGCTGAAGCCCAGTGGTGGCAACACATCCCAGCCCGTAACTCCGGTACCCCTTCATCAGTAGTTCCGGATTTACCATCAAGAACTTCCAGCACTGCAAGGTTGGCTACTCCGCACCGGAATAGGCCTTTGCTTTTCCGTACGTCCGCCTACCTTACTCTGCCATCTGATCCTACCAAGTCTTCCTCGACAATACCTCTAATCCAGCTTTTCCGGTTCTGTCCATCAACCACAAACACGAGATCACCCTGCTTCAATAGCTTCCTCTCAGCAAACCACTCGGTACGCTTGTTAATCGTTGGCAAGTACTCCTTTTACCAACGCTGCCACATCTTGTTCGCCAAGTACTGCGAACGCTTGTCGCGCAACGCTTCTGCAAAGTCCACCGATCCATCTACGTGAACATCGACCATACCTCGAAGGAAATGGTTCGGTGTTACCACTTCGGAATCTGCTGCTTTCTGTGGTACGTACGTTAGCGGTCGACTCTTTACCATATCTTCCGCTTCAGCCAGGGTAGTTAACAGAATTTCGTCAGTCAGACGTCTGCCATCCTCGAGTGCCTTCATGGCTTCCTTTACAGATCGAACCAACCTCTCCAAAATACCACCCATGTGTGGCGTACCAGGAGGATTGAAGTTCCACTTCGTTGTGCTACTCGTCACTGAATCCGCACATTCACTGTCAATCCGCTTCACCCAAGCAATCAAATCCTTGCTGGCTCCCTTGAAATTTGTCCCGTTGTCGGGGAAGATTTCTTATGGAACTCCTCGTTTGCAGATGAATCTGCGAATGGCCATGAGACATGCTCGCGTTGTCAAACCATGCACCACTTCCAAGTGCACCGCGCGTACAGCCAGACACGTGAATAGTGCGATCCACCGCTTCTTCTTTCTTCGACCAACCGTCACTTCTACAGGTTCTAGATAATCAACTCCAACAGCACTGTAAGGTCGAAGTTGTAGGGTGATTCGCTGAACCGGAAGTGGAGCCTTTATCTGGACCTCAGCATAGCAGCGATTGACTCTACACCAGACACACTTTCTCATCACTTGCTGGATTTCCGTTGGCAACTTTGGAATATGAAACTTTTGTCAAAGCTCGTTCAAGACCGTTTCCCTAGCAGTGCCAGTAGTGTAGTGGTAAGCGTGATTACCTCTCATCCCAGCAGGACTGGGTTCAATCCCAGTCGGCGCCACCGGGATGTTTTGAGGCATAACATCTCTGATCACGCCTTCCTTCGGAAGGGAAGTAAAGCCGTTGGTCCCCGGTTCATGAGTTGATGGGTCGATAGGTAGGGTCCGCTGCCCCCTGGCGTCGGTAACATTGGTGCTCAGCACGGAAAACAAGATCGACGGGAAAAAAATCAAGGGAAAAAAGACCATTTCCCGATTTGCATGTCCAAACTTTTCATGGTAATATTGTACCAATCATTTCGTCACTGAGTTTCCTTTCGGAAGGATAGTCGGGAACTTCATATCGAACGGGATTCCGTCTGACTTCGCCATTCTACCATTCATTCGAAGCACGCCACACTCGTCTGCGATCAGAGTGAGTTTATATAATGGGCTCCTCTTCCCGATCTGCATTGGATTCTGATTCGCTTTGAGCGATCCATTTCCCAGGAGTACCATTACTTCGTCTGGAAACGCCTCCAAATGCGCCTGCCTCCACAAGATCACTTCCGCTCTCGAAAATTCGTCCTGCTGCAATGGTCGCTGTACTACATTGTATTCCACCGTTGTTGCCTCTCGTTTGCCACCATCGTTCGTAACGGAAAGCCCTTAACCTTGCGTCGAAGATTTGTAACGAATCTGATTACGCCCATGTTACTTCTACGTCGATCACGGGTTCTGGAAACTCCTTCACTTCATGATGCAGCAAGTACGCTTTCATTGCCTGCACAGTGTTTGCATCGGGCAACCCCTCGGTTGACCAGCAATCTTCTGGTTGGTACAGGAAATTTGGACCATTAAACCACTCTCCTTCTGAATCCAATGGAGGTCCTTGTCCCCACTTCGTTAGTGCATCAGCTAGGTTCAGCCAAAATCTGATTCATCGCCAATCCGTTGAGCTGGTTGTCTCCAAAATTTCTCCATTATTTTCGTTGGTCCGACCGCAACCAACTCATAACTGTTTGCGAATTCGTCCAAAGAAAACAACTGTTTATGGAAAGTGAATGGTTGGATTTGATCGTTTGTAGCGGCTCCCATCAGTTCCAATCGCGGAATGGATTATAACTTAAGAGGGGCTACTTTTGACGGAGACATCACCAACGAGCATTTAATTTCTCCACCTACCATTGCACGAAAGTACGCTACGCAGCCATATGCCGGTATACTGGCGTCCGTGAAGATGTGCAGTTCAAGCCTGTTGATTTCGGATGACCGCGTCTGTCCAAAGTATGAACGCGGAATGCAAATCCTCTCCACTAACGGCAACAGCTCCGTCCATTGCTTTCACTTGACCAAGTATGCATCGTCGATTTCACTTCAAGAACTTTCCATGTACGGTGAAGCATGAGGGTTTCGGTTCCCCATGGCTGATGAGGACTTCCTCCGAATTGGACACCCAGTTTCTTATCTCGAATCCCCCTTTCGAATGCATAAATCTCACCTGCTTTGCCCGCTGTATCGCTCCTTAGATGGTATCAATGCTGTCGAAGTAGTCGTCGACGTAGTGTTTCTCGGCGATTGCTGTGGCGGCTTCCGGATACTGTGCTGCAAACTCCATCGCGTTCTTGTTCTTTGCGAACTGGGTGGAACATGGAACTTTTCGATCCGAAAGTAGCTACGTCCATAACGTAAATACTAGGTGCTTCCCTGTGATTCGATCGGAAGACGAATCGCTGCACTCGTCTGTTGGCTGGACGAATCTGCATCTGGTGGTACATTTCACGGGTGTCTCCACGGAAAGCGCGGATGTCTCCAGTCGTTCGCGAAATTGACAAAATACGGTGAGTATACATACTCGTGCAATAACGGTGCCGGTGGTGTAGTGGTAAGCGTGATTACCTCTCACCCCAGCAGGCCTGGGTACAATCCCAGTCGGCGCCGCCGGGATGTTCTGAGGCATAACATCTCTGATCACGCCTTCCTTCGGATGGGAAGTAAAGCCGTTGGTCCCCGGTTCATGAGTTGATGGGTCGATAGGTAGGGTCCAGGTGTGGGAGCTGCCTTCCTGGCACGTCGGTAGCATTGGTGCTCAGCACGGAAAACAAGATCGACGGAAAATACAAACCAAAGGAAAAAAAAAAAAAAAAAAACATACTCGTGCTGGAACTTTGGATTGGCAGCTGAACTGGAAGGTGTTGAGGTTGATCAAGAGAAACCCGGGACACTAGGAACGGGATATCGTCAAAAAATACGGTATAAGCCGTAGTACCGTACAGTACAGGTTACCGTTCATTCCGTGCCTCCAAGCAACCGAACAGGACGATGAAGCAAAATCAAGTGGCCAGAACACGCGCCCGAAGTTGTATGACCGGGTTCTGACGAAGTACAGAGGATGCTGTAAAGAATGGATCCTACCGGCAGTCAAATTATGGTATACAAAAAAATGTGGTGAATTTTGATGCGTCAATGAGTGGAAGTCTTATTGAACGCGTGATCCGATAGGGTCCAATGCCCTTGTTTTGGCATAATGTGTCTCTAAGTGGAATTCTTAGTAGACTTTAGGGTTGGTGCGTCAATAAGTGGAAGTCATATTGAACGAGTGATCCGATAGGGTCATAGGCCCTTCTTTTTTTACAAGATGTGTCTCTGAGTGGAATTCTTGGTAGACTTTAAGAGAATAAATTCACACACTTAGAAATTAATATTTTTACACGAGACGTAATTCAGCTTTGACGTAAATCATGGAACGTAAACAAACATGGCATGTAAAATTAAGTGTCCTGAAACTGAAACATATGCAACTCGACGAAAAGTGCGTTTGATTGAATTGATTTTCTCGTCTTTTTCAACTGATTCTTACGTCAAAAAGGCCATTTGCATGTGTCGGTCTAACGGCACTGAAATTTACATGTCTTTTTCGTAGTGTGCAGTCTTGGAATAGGTTGGTGCGTCGCTAAGTGGAAGTTTAATTGAACGCGTTATCCGATATGCTCAAATGCTCTCTTTTTAGCATCATACGTCTCTGAGTGGAATTCTCGGTAGATTTAAAAAAACAGCCTTGGAATAGGTTGGTGCATCAATAAGTGGAAGTCTTGTTGAATGCGTCAATAAGTGGAAGTCTTGTTTTGGCAAAATGTGTCTCTGAGTGGAATTCTCAGTAGATAAGAAAAAAAAGTCCAGCCTTGGAAAGGGTTGGTGCGTCAATAAGTGGATGTCTTATCGAACGCGTGATCCGATAAGGTCCAATGCCCTCTTTTTGGCATGATACATCTCTGAATTCTCGGAAGATATTGTAAAAGTAAATCCTTTACCATTCGGACCGATTCCGAAGCGAATGAATTCATCTTTGGCCAGGGAAGAAAGGCTATCAAACGTGCTATATCTAGGGCTGAAGCATGGGCGTTGAGGCTTTAACCTTTCGATTTTACAATGAAGCGAGTCCCGGGCCATTTAAATGTGGCGGATGCCCTATCTAGGCTGATCGACAAGCCACAAATAGATGCGCCCTTCGATGAGAGTGACGAGATACCAAGGGGTAGGTCACTCCGCACACCAATCTTGGGTCTCTTTTTCTTCAGTGTGCCGATTGTGCAGGTCATAGAGCAAGATGCGTTTGTTTGTAAAATACCCATCCTGGCAACCCGATATTTCTGACACCTTAAATGTTTTGGTTTGAAATCGCAAGGGTAAATCGGTCTAGCTGCGTTTCAGATTTAAATCTATAAGTGAACCGTATATTTAATTTGAGGCCAAACATCACGTAATGTTGTGAACAACTTCAGTGACCAGCAGTGCTCCCATTTTATTTACAACAATCAAATGCCTACGAGATTATGCCGAAGGTGTGCCGAAGGATGTGCCCAAGTTGTGCCGAAACTTATTGTGACAAAATGTGCTGGGTGACTTACCCCTTGCGAGAAACATGTACATAGAAATAGCTTCAGAAAATTACAATGAATTCTCTTCAGTTCGACAAGAGATGATATCTAACAAATGGCTGAGGTCTCTGCGCCAATATGAACCACATTAACTCGACTTTCGCTGCCTGGGGTCGACAGTGCCCCGTCAATACCAGGCAGCGTCTAAAAACCATAAAATAGTACCTCCAAAAAACTTACGCAACAGCGTCTTGAAATCAACACACCAGGGACATTTGAGCATAGCTGCAATGAAATGCATTATTCTCGAATACTTTTGGTGGCCTGGTATTAGCAGTGCAGTTGAACAGTTCGTTAAATCGTGCGAGACGTGATTGATTATTACAAGACGAAACCCTCCGATTCCTCTCTCAAGTGAAACTCTTCCTGATGGGCTGTGGGAAATCTTGCAGATAGATTTCCTTACAGTGCGCGGATGTGACTCCGGTGAATTTATGATTGTGGTTGACACTTACTCGAAATTTTTGGCAGTCGTGGAAGTAAGATCCATAAACGCAAAGTGCACTAATGCAGCTCTGTCAAAGGTTTTTGAAACGTGGGGCCTGCCAGTGATCATGCAAAGCGACAATGGGCCACCATTTTGCAGCACAGAGTTTGTCGAGCATTGGGAACAGAAAGGAGTAAGAATTCGGAAATCCATCCCTCTTAGCGCTCAGTCGAACGGAGCCGTAAAGCGTCAGAATCAAGGAATTCTGAAAGCTTTAGCTGGTAGCAAGCAGGATGGAATCAACTGAAGGGCTGCTCTTCATAGGTATGTTCACGTCCACAACACAATTAAACCCCATTCCAGACTCGGTATCGCGCCCTTCGAGCTCCTCGTTGGGTGGAAGTACCGGGGAACATTTCCGGCCTTCTGGGAGTCAAAGTCTGACAATGAACTGGATGGTCACAACGTTAAGGAACATGACATTCTATCGAAATTTGTGAGCAAGGGCTACGCGGACAACCGTAGAGGAGCTAAGCCTCCGACATCAAGGCCGTAGTTGCGGTCGCAATCACAAAATCAAACAAAACTGATCCATTATTTTCGAAGGAGAGGTACACTGTTTTGACTCGGGAAGGTGCCAAAGTCGTCGTTCAGAGCAGTCGGGGTGTAGAGTATGCTAGAAACATGCAGGACGTCAAACGAGCAATGAACTTCGAGGTAGCCGATGCAAATACAAACGACAACTCTATTCCAAATCCGGATGCTGACGTGGGTGGTATGGGAGATGAAGAGTTGCACGAGATGTGGAATAGTGTGGGCCCTCTGTGAGATGGGGAGTTTTCTGCTGAAGATATGAGTCAACAAATGTCTGTGAGGCCGAAACGGAATATAAAACGACCTGAAAGGTATAAAGACATGTTTGTCCATACGATTTTTCAGTAATAATTAACAGGAATACTTTTGTTTACTATGCAACATAGCATAAAAGGCAAGAATGGAGGTCAGCACTGTTTACAATTAAATAAAAGTAAAAAAGATCTAAAAGTTTCCCTTTATTGTCGTTTTCCAAGATTCTCCTAACATCAATGGTAAATATGTGTCGAATGCATCCAATTGGTATTTTTTGAATATACATTTGAGCCTCCCTTAGGTCTGGGGTAAATGCGCAGATCAACAAAGCAAGGCCGTGCAGGTGGCGGTTGGGTTTCAATCTCGGTTCGGTCTAGGAATTTTTCGGGTTGGAAAGTTTGAAAATCGATGGAATGTAGCATACTAACGGTTTATTGACCCCTGGCTCTGTTTAAAGGCCGTTTAATAATATAACTCAATTTGGAAGAGAGTAGGCGAGGAGAAGGATGTAGAGAATGGATGGAACTGGGCTAGTAAAGTGGAATAACTTTGGTTCGCTTTAAGAGTTCATTTAAATAGTTTTCATTTAACGTGTGAACATGGGTACGAGGGAAAATCAAAACAAAGCCTCTCGTTCAGAGACTTTCTCGGCTCTATGTCTCTCTTACTCTCCCTCGATTCCGCGTTATCGAGCGACGGGTCTGGACAGCTCTCCCACGGTTCAGTGAGGCAGTTTTTAAAACGATCTTAAAGTGTGAAGTTTTGTGCTACACGGTTAATACGGTCCATATCCGAATGGCGAAAATCGCGGCAATCACGGAAATCACGACAGATACCTTCTCATGGACGACAAAACCTACGTCAAGATGGATTTCAGGTAGGTTCCCGGACTAAAGTTTTAACTGGCCACAGCACGGGATGAGTACCCCAGCAAATTCAAGTTTGTTTCTGCCGATAAATTCGCCCGGAAACTGATGAAATGGCCGCTGAGGTTGACCAATTCAGTGTGTGGCAGATGATGGCAGGAATTCCAAAAAAAGTTCGTGAGTTTATCCGAACGCTGTCGGAGTAATTTTGCATTTTTTGACGTAGAACTACGTCTTTGTCGACTATACTGGGGTGCAAATCGAAAAATATGTGTTAGGTTTTGAACGCTTGTAACTTTATCATTTATAGATGAAATTAAAATCCAATTACGCCAATCGATTGGATATTACGTTACGAACCTGCAGGAATGAATATTTTTCCAATTTTCTTCAACAATACCTTTGAAAAATGAACAAATGATAATTTTATAAAATAATATGTTAATGTTTTTATAAAATAAACGTTTTTCCCAAACCCAGTCGTCATAATCGTATACCACTTGGCTGCACATCGTTCTGCTTGAATCTTAAAATATATAAAACAGTGCTCTATCATGCCTCTGCTCATTACCGCTTCGGACGGCGTGGCACTGCGTCCTGCAGCAAGCAGGAGCAAGTCAGCGGTTAATTTGCTAGCGCTAGTGTACTAGCACTGTGCAAAAAAAGTAGCCAGCATAATGTAAGCAGGGCATCAGCGTCTACCAGCATAACTTGAAATTCAATAACTGCATCCCGTAATTTTCAATTAATATTGTACTAAGCACCTACTTATTGGAAACCAAACGTTTGATTTGAGAAAAGTCACTGTATTCTATTTTGCACCATTCTACGAACACGCTGTAAACTACATAATGATAATGCATGATAATTTCATGTTAGGGTTATCCTCCAAATTGGAGAACAAAGAGATGCTTAAGCCCCGTTTGATCGTTATATCAACAATCAATACGAAACTAACGATTTTAAATTGGCTCACTACTTGACTAGCCTATTGGTCCCAAGCAAATCGATTTACGTACCCCATTCTAGCCTGTTGCGTTATGATAAAATGCAACCTTCACTCTCTTCTCTGCTTCAGAGACCTAATTTTAAACTAAAGATGGAGCTACTGAAAAAAATTAACGTATTTTTTGGCAATTGTTTTATCCCACAAAATGCATGGCGTCTTTGTGGACTACACTGGGGTGCTACTCCAAAATTAGAACGGCTTGTTTAGGACACCACATTTGAATTTTCATTACTTATTACATTCCAGGGAATATACTTGAACCAACATTGAACCATAACCGAAACATTGAAATACTTGAAAACTTTAAGATAATGTATAATAGTCGAAAATGCATGACATACATCAATTTTGTGTGGTTCTACGTCATTCTGCGGTCGTGTCTAGGACACAACCCATTATTTTTTTTAAAGAAAGTATCAACATTTCGATTAATTTACATTTTTCTTACGTAAATCAATCCCAAGAAACATCTGGTTTGATGTGTCGGGATTCTAAGTGGGCCAGACTTTGGTATCATTTTGATTCTATAACTCGATGCGTCAAAAGTAGAGCTTCTGAATGCTGTGATGTTGATGTTAAAATCAAAGGATCTTTAAAACCATTATATATTATATTGGTTACCCAGGATCCATCGACCACATCAGAAAATGTTCCTGGTGTTTCGGGGAAATGGTCCGTACCTTTAATTTATTCCAGGACCTATCATGAGATATATCAGACAGGTTATTTTGAATGCTCGGATTGTCTTTGACGCCAGTAGCAAAGGATCCGGTGCCCTTTCTCTCAACGATATTCTTCATACTGGCCCACTATGAAACCACCAATGCTATCCAGCGTTCTGAACTTCCGGATGCCGCAGTACGTCTTCACTGCATACTCGGAAAAAATGTTCCGTCAAAGGTGGAGGATCGGCGGTATCTAAAGATCGTATGGCGTTGGGAACAATCTATACCACTGCAAGTCAACTAGCTGAAAACAGTGAGTTATGAACTTGCTTGTTCGCCGTACCGAGCAGCGCGGGTGCTCATCAAGCTGGTGAAGGCCAAGGTCACAACTACCCTCTCGCTGCGGATGTTGTAATCAAGCGTTTCTACGTTGACGACGATCTAGCTGGAAGTGGCAGCCTAGAAGAAGCCACCGAGATTTGTCGCGATTACGGGAGCTACTCAGCATGGGAGGATTCTCTTTCAGAAAATGGCCGCTCCCAAAACTGCACATCGTAGCTAAACGCATTGTGGTATCTGAAACTGCTCAGATTTTTTGACCCACTAGGGCTCCTTGGGACCATCTTGATTAGTGCTAGAATTTATGTTCAGTGGCCTTGGGGCAACAAATATTCAGTGGGATTAGGAACTTTCCACTGAGGAGAGCGTGTGATGGAACGAATTTCGAAGTGAGCTAAGCAGAGCTAAGCCTCATCGAACAGGTAACCATTCTTCGTCGAGTTCTGTCAAACCCTGATCGAAATTACCACCTCCATTGTTTCTGCGACGCCTCTGAAAGGTAGATAACCTTTGTATTATTGGTTTTGGTTGTAAAGAAGATTACTTACCATAATTCCATGAATTTGTTTTACTTGGGTTGTAAACCCAGGTAACACATTGATGCAAAAAGTTTTCTTTCAACGATTTTAATTCAGTCTAAGTTTGAATAATTAGTGAACATAGACCACTTTAACCTTTGTTCAGCTTTTAAACATCTAAATCTGGTGATTTTAATCAGCCCAAAGCTTAAAAGCAATATAAATTTTAAGCTTTTCAAGGCATTAACCAACAGTCTTTTCCAACCCTTGTTCAGCCTTCATGTTTTATTTAAAAAAATAAATAACGGAAGACCGCTTCATATCTTATACTTTTTATGAGACTGCTTAAGAATGTTGCTGACTAATTGGATTTACCTATTTATATTGTTATTATATGTCTAAAAATTTCCTTTAAATTTCGGGATTCGAACCGGCAGTTGTTGATTCATAGGAGTCAACTATACCCACCCTATTATTTGTGGCAAAAGGTATGATCATTAACTTGAAGCGTGATGTATTTCGGTGTTATTTTAGTGCTATTATTGAATTATATTTTTGAAAGGCGGTATGAAAATTAAGTGCAATATAAAGTGGTGAACAAACAAAACACAGGAATACAAATGTTTATACTTCCGACGTTGTCGTAGTCCACTTCTAGGTGGAGCTATTCTTTAAAAGCTCCTCTTCCTTGACTCTACTGTTAGTGCTGCTTGGGATTAGAAAGGTAGTCAGTGAATTTAGAATAACTAAAATGTCGGAAATGCAACAAGTGACACAGACGACATTAAACAATGTTATGTTCTCAGATCGTTCAAAGAATCAATTGAAGTCAGGTCTTTGAGGTGATAACAGTAGATCTCATCAAACGTGATTTTTCTGTCATTCAACACAAATAACTTGCTGCAAT
Source organism: Ochlerotatus camptorhynchus (assembly GCF_037179485.1). Lineage (NCBI taxonomy): Eukaryota > Metazoa > Arthropoda > Insecta > Diptera > Culicidae > Ochlerotatus > Ochlerotatus camptorhynchus. The sequence goes on from NW_027040646.1 coordinate 326,033, forward strand.
ATCAATATCTGCTAATAAATGCTTGAATTGGCAGATTTAAAAAATGTTGTGTTTGTGGACCATCAAAGTAACCAAACAGAAATCTTCATTGTTGGAACTCTTCATATTCCACAAACAACAACTTCCTTGATCATTCGCCCAGGTACACTCTAAAATATTACATAACTAGTATTGATTAAATTTTATGCATTTTATTATTAATCAAAATTTATACATTGGTCCGATTAATATTTTCTTCAAAACTATACTAAGCCCGATTATTGGAGTGGAATTCGATCAGTGTATACTAAAATGATCAAAAATGGCAATGTCAAACACGATGGCACTCGTAGTCGTTTTTCAGTTCACGTTGAAGGTGGTAACGTTCTCGAATGGTTCTGCAAACATCGTCCGCTCATTGATCGAAAGAAGCATATAAGCCTGCCGGAAGTGGAATCGAAGCCTGCCATGAATGGCAACCCTGTACCGATGAGCCAATAAACTGCTGACGGATTTGATGCACAGTAATTTCTTCTATCTGTTCGACTTAAAGTCCAAAGCGTTGAATATGACCATTCCGGGTGGATCCAAGTTTTAGCCGCTTATCAAAGATCAAAACGTCGGGTAATGATATACCTGGGTTGATAATGATAATGTTATGGTACTGCTTTTGCTTTAATTACAACTTTAATTTTTATTTGAAAACAATAATATTAAGCATTAAACGAAAAAAAAAGCAGAAAATACATTTCCTCGAATAAACCGTATGTATGCATTGCAAGCATATTTCGATTTTATACTATTGCAGGCATAAATCATTTTTATACTGTCTGTATTCTCTCCCTTTATACCGACCTTTGCGTCGGCACGGAGAGTTGCGATTTAGCGTAACTTTTATGCTATTTAGCTTTCAACATTTTTTCAGTGTAGGTATCATGATGCAACCAACAGTCAGGCAAGCATTCAGGCAAATGTAGTTTTAAAATTGCAAAAAGGAAACTCCTTGTAGCAACATACTTTTTTTCTTCCTCATCTAAGAGCACATTTTAATTACATCCTAATTGCACCGCTACACTGAACGTTCACTACTTCACTCACTCGCTCGCTCGCTGATGATGAGCCTTAAAGTGTGCTCTGGTTAGATGATGCCCGTGATGATGTTTGCCAACTACTTTTCCCTTCCGGCGAAACCAACTCAAACGAAAGGCGCACTTGAGCGCGTGTGAAAAAAAAACCAGCTGCTTTGAACTCCTTGCGATCCGCACGCCCTTCGCCTCTAAAAGTTGCATTCTATATTTTTCACTCTCATACCGAAGATGAGGTTTTTTTGAGGAGCCCGGGCTAGGGAGGTGAGTATGGTGAGATAAAATTTTCACATTCCATATGGCTTCGGTGGCTGCTGGCTGGTGGTGTGAACTACGTTCCGTAAAACGTGGTTACTTTGATAGTTTTTAATGTTCTTAAAATAATTATTTTTTAAACAAGTACTGTGAATCCTAGAGTCAATTCGCTAGTAATGATTCTAATGGAAATTAATTTCCTTGCAGTATACTTTTGTCTTGGATTGAACATCAGTTTATTGTCTTGGGGTTATTCGATTAATGTATAAAAAACATGCGTGAATCTCTAACAATTTAGATGAAAAAATACGAAATTTTTAATAAGTATATAATGAGAAATATCATAACTAATAAGAAGGCAGCATTGAATTTGTGATAGCACATACTATATGAAAACTCAATACGATAACATAGAGGTAACTCTAAGACCAGAAGGTCCAGCTCTGGGTCTGGCTCGACTCTGGTACTATCTTCGGTCCCACGCTAATCGATGCACCCCTCGAAACATAAGAAAATCCACGAACCCTTCATTTTATCTGCCAAACTTTCATAGCGAATCAAAACAAACATAGAATTTCGACAAGAATGGGATACGCTTATAGATGTACTTGCGACCAATAGGCTAGTCAAGTAGTGAGCCAATTTAAAATCGTTAGTTTCCACCGGTTCGTAATACCCTAAGCTATAAAATAGATCAAATGTTTCTAATTGGGAAATAGTGCAGAAGGTAAATTCAATCATTATATTCTACTATCAAAGTTACCCACATTATCAAAGATACCCCATTTTGCGGTACCTACTTTTTCCGCCTCGTTTGGCGAATGGCGCCTTCCTAAATGATGCTGCCGCTCTCTAATTGAGTGTCGGAAACTACACACTTCCTGCTACTACCGGGACCACTACTCGTTTCCTCCTGCTTTTCGTACAGTCTGCCAGGAATTAGATGATATTAAACCCAAATTGAGTTGTGAAAATTTAATACAATTCGGAAATAATTTGGGGGCCTCCCTTAGCTCAGTCGGTAAAGGTGCAGCTACAAAGCAAGACCATGCTGAAGGTGGCTGGGTTCAATTCCCGGTCTAGTCTAGGATTTTTTCGGGTTGGAGAATTTCTCGACTTTCCTGGGCTTAGGGCATAATTGTACTTGCCACACAATTATACTAATGCAAAAATGGTACAGATATCGAAAGCTTTCAATTAATAGCTGTGGAAGTGCATCTAGAACACTAAGTTGAGAGCACGCATTAAGCTAATATGCGATATGCAATAAGCTTAAATGCGAAGAAGAGGAGAAGGAAGAAGAAGACGAAGAAGAAGAAGACATATATATAAATAGATTTGAATTAAATAATATGAAAATACCGTTGACATATGCCGAAGTATAACTGAAAATTCAGTTTCAGTTAAACGACGATTGACCTAGTAATCCATACGGTACCACCATCGGCGTCTAAGCTAATTCTCCATAAAAAAATGTTTACCCCCCCCCCCCCTCCTTATTCGTTACGCCGGATGGAATCTAACTTTGAAATCTGTGTAGGGAAATCGCTTTACGCAAGAAATCGGTGATAATTTTAATTATCAAAGCAACAGTTGCACATTCGTGCAATTTTCAATAGTGACATTTTGAAAAATAATAAAGTCTTACAAAGTGTTACAAATGCGTAGAAATATATTTGATCGATTTGTGATAAAATTAATGAAATTGGTCCAGGGGCAGCTGAGTTATTAACATTCAAAATCTTTCATAATTTGGCTACATGTTCCATTTCCGGTTTTCTCAAAGTGTATCCCCATATAAAAATCAGAGACGTAGTCCTACGTCAAAAATCGCATGATTTTTATGCATTGAGCAATAATCAAAGCATAAAAATTTTGAATCAACTTAACATTTCTGAAATAAGAAAAAAAAATCAAACATCGGAATTTATTTCACGTTTTTGAATTTGTAAATAAAGATAAATAATCATTCAAAATTAAAGGCTTAAGACGCCACAAAAATTAATGAAAATTAAGCGATTATAATTTATTAAAATTATGAAAATTGTGCGGCTAATCAAACCTTTGAAAACGCTTCAAGATTCCGATGCTTAGCGACAATTTCAAGCACTGAATTTCCTGGTCATAAGCATTCAACTGCAAAATTTATCGTAATTTTGGTACGCTGAGCTGACTGGATTTAAAATCATTCGACATAATTGTCGAGAAAACGGTAAACACCATCGCATTGCACGAGCTCTACAGTTAGCACATACACATGACCGTTGTTACAATCTCGGCTGATTACAACTCGTTAAATTTTGCATTTACATTCGCGTTTTTGTCCTCCAGTGAACAATCCCAGCTCCGATTGAAACAAAAGCTCCTATGGAAAATTTTACCGCTTTTCCCGGGAATTCAAAGCCCCACGAAAAGCCATCATTAGTTTCCAATTTTGATTTGAATCCACTGCGGCACTCGGCGGAATCGCTACAATGTTTAATCATCAATCATCCGTGTGGATTCGCATTCGTTTCGAGCTGGAAAGGGCTCGTTTGCCACAAGCCTTGTTGAAGTGCATAGGAATGAGCGTAGCGAATGGCTCTTTGTTACACATTCACAATCGACGCGAGTTTTCGATAGCGAGTGATTTATTTCCTGCTGGTATTTATGGGTTTTACCGTGTAGCTGAATTTCAAAGAATGCTGAATGCAAACGTTCCTATTTTAGGGCAAGAACTTCAGTCTGCAATCCACGACCTGCTTCTTCACGTTGAGGCCTAGCCGTGGGACGGGGGATAAGCTGATGGGGAATATTATGTTTTGCAAGAAGATTAGGTTCCAAGACAAAAAAGCATCATCTAATCCAACTGGTGAGCGTGGGAGAATAGGAATCTGTGTGACGGTGTTGTTCTTGCTAACAATAACAAGCGAGTCTGGTGGAGAGAGCTGCTATGCTAATTAGGGCGGAGCACTAACGGCACAATCTGGAGCAACATATTTATGCATCTGATGCTTCTTTTCTTGATCGGAGGATTACTTTCAGCACAGTTGTGAGGAGGCAACTACTGCCAAATAAGGCTAATTGTTCTGCTCAGACATGGTAAACTGCTGTAGAATGTGTACCTAATTAGCATGGTAAATGGCACGATCCAACGAGATTTTAGCTTTAAGAGACTTAATGTCAAATGGAATGGTTCACAATTTCGTCGGTGATAAAATTCAATCGAATCTGATAGATTAAAATAAAACATTGTTTAAGACTTGAATTAATACACTGAAATCCACACGATAGTCAGGATTCTAGCTCTACTAACCGTAAAATCGTTTTTTGTCCTGTGACAGAATCAATTTTGAGCTGGGATATGACAATAAGGTTAGATTTCTGAGTACAGTTTTCCTGTAGATAAGCACAAACCAAACATGCTGATAAATTTAAAATTTTGAGATACTTGATAACCGACAACCACTCTTCCACCGTCGCCATTTGAATTGATGTCCAGTTCAACAAAACTGCTTGATAAAGAGCTCCATTAAAGTGATGACTGCTATCAACCATCCACCGGACCTGGCCAATGAACATGCATGAAGCAAGTTTCCGTGTCAGTTCTCTTATCATGAAAACCACGAAATGTGGTGCCGTTCCCAGCAGCAACCCCACATTCTACATTCGTTCCGGGATTCGATTGTTCGGTGACTCCACACTATTAATGTATGCAAATTCCGGTCTAGGTCTAGGCAGCTTATTTTCTTGTTCTTTCTCGTGAAACCACGAACAACATCGGAATGCATAAAAGCTAACAAGGATGCTTTCAATTACGGATGTGGAAAACAGCGCCGTCTCGACCCTTTTCTCCCCTTCGAACTGTGTATATTCTCCAAGCCGTGAACTTCAAACGAGTGGTGAAATTAAAACAGTAGAATAATGACGCACGCTGATATGGTAGCAAATTGTCCTCGACGGCGAAAACGGCGATGACGACCTCGGCAGTAATGATGGCGAGACGCGGAATAATGGAAATGCTGTGTCTGTGGTTTATTTTTTGGCCAAGGGGCCTTGTCGGGAGAACTTGTTGAAGGTCGTACAAAAAAATTAGGGTTGTTTTTCGAAAACCGATTTTACGGTATTGAAAATTTAGTACCGGCAATACTAGTATGAAAAATACTAGTCATAATCAGTAAATATGCTTTAGCGGCACCTGTGGTGTAGTGGTAAGCGTGATGCCTCTCACTTCAAAATGCCTGAGTTCAAACCCTGTCGGCGCCGTCGGTATTTTCTGAGGCATAAAATTTCTGATCATGCCTTCGGAAGGGAAGTTTTAGAACTCAGTACGGAAAACTAATCAAGGAAAAAACGAAAATATGATGTATTCCTGCAACCGATATGATTGGGTTCTGATAGCATTTCCGTCTGTCTGTCTGTCTGTCTGTCTGTCTGTCTGTCTGTCTGTCTGTCTGTCTGTCTGTCTGTCTGTCTGTCTGTCTGTCTGTCTGTCTGTCTGTCTGTCTGTCTGTCTGTCTGTCTGTCTGTCTGTCTGTCTGTCTGTCTGTCTGTCTGTCTGTCTGTCTGTCTGTCTGTCTGTCTGTCTGTCTGTCTGTCTGTCTGTCTGTCTGTCTGTCTGTCTGTCTGTCTGTCTGTCTGTCTGTCTGTCTGTCTGTCTGTCTGTCTGTCTGTCTGTCTGTCTGTCTGTCTGTCTGTCTGTCTGTCTGTCTGTCTGTCTGTCTGTCTGTCTGTCTGTCTGTCTGTCTGTCTGTCTGTCTGTCTGTCTGTCTGTCTGTCTGTCTGTCTGTCTGTCTGTCTGTCTGTCTGTCTGTCTGTCTGTCTGTCTGTCTGTCTGTCTGTCTGTCTGTCTGTCTGTCTGTCTGTCTGTCTGTCTGTCTGTCTGTCTGTCTGTCTGTCTGTCTGTCTGTCTGTCTGTCTGTCTGTCTGTCTGTCTGTCTGTCTGTCTGTCTGTCTGTCTGTCTGTCTGTCTGTCTGTCTGTCTGTCTGTCTGTCTGTCTGTCTGTCTGTCTGTCTGTCTGTCTGTCTGTCTGTCTGTCTGTCTGTCTGTCTGTCTGTCTGTCTGTCTGTCTGTCTGTCTGTCTGTCTGTCTGTCTGTCTGTCTGTCTGTCTGTCTGTCTGTCTGTCTGTCTGTCTGTCTGTCTGTCTGTCTGTCTGTCTGTCTGTCTGT